>NC_067494.1:28604367-28904367 GCF_947179515.1 Apodemus sylvaticus
CATGAGCCTGTGAGAACCATTCTTAGTCAAACCACCACAGCTCCCTACATCATTATTTGTGCAAATGTTTAAAATAAGGCAACAAATTAAATGAAAATATATTTTCTAAATTCTTAATGTAAAAACATACTTTTTTAACAAATCATGACTGTAAAATCAAATTTATTAAACTAAGTGAAAATAAATTCGTGCTCAACATCATCATAAATGAATTTAAAAGGTAAAATATATTCAATTAAAATTAAATTAAATTTAAAATTAAATTAATTTAAAATTTAAATTAAAAATGAAAATTAAATTTAAAAGTTAAGTTTAATTAAAATTTAAATTTAATTAAATTTAATTAATTAAAATTAAATGAACTGAAAGGGTAAAACGTATTCAATTCCTGAAAAACATTCAATTTCATAGATAAACTGCTATTTGATTCTTTTTAAGGAATTCCTGAGAAACAAAGGGAAAGCCTAACAAAAAATTGAGTGAAGAATGGTTCATCAAAGTGAAAGTTCAAATGGCAAACTAACACATGGAAAGATATTAAAACTTTCAATAATCCAAATCTAAAACCAAACTGAAATAGCATTCTCCTGTATTCAGTTGGACAAATCTACAATTGCTAAACATAATAACGTGTGGTAAAAACAGGCTCTCATGTTGCCAAGATTGTAAAAACCAGTAAAATATATGTAATTTATGTACTGCATGTAAATGTATGTAAAAACATCTATGACAGTTAAAAATACAGCATTGGGATATAGCTCAGTGGTAAAGACCTGTCTAGCAGTCACAAGGCCTCAGATCCAATTTCTTATGCTGTCCAGAGGAAAACATAAAGGGCTGGCCTGTTGTCTCACTGACACCAAAGCTGAGGACAAATTCAACTCTAAAGTCTCACATAATTACGGGATATGGCTGAGTCCAAAATATTGTCCTCTTCCCTACAGTGACACTCAGGCCCCACCCCACACAGATCAGCAAAAGTTATCTAAATAAGGTAAAAGTTTACTAAGTAAAGTAAATATGAAGATGCAACTTCAGGCTTCCACACAGAACTTTAACTCAGGCCGTACTGTTGCTTCATGCAGTAATATTTTCAAAGGCAGAAATTTGGGGTCAAGGGGTCAGTAACAGAATAGCGCTGTGGTGTTATTTTCATAATCACAGAAAAGCGTTTATGCAGAAAAGGCCCTTCAAATGGGAACATAACAGCTTGACAGGCTATTCTAAAAGCAGATCACTAAAGGAACTGCCATTTTTGTTGCATTTTAGAAGTAAGACCTTTCTTATTTGATGTGCGTCTCTGGGTTCACGGAAATGATTTTACTGTGGTCTATGCTGAACAAAAGAATCATCTTGAATATTGCACTCAACACCTTCTTTCTGCATTCTGGTGACTAATGTCACTGAAGTCCTAGCCTACTATACAATCTATACAAAAGAAATAATACTGTCTTAAGGCTAACAAACCATAACAAATTCTTACAGATTGAATGGCCTATAAAAAAATAGAAATTTATTCTCACAGCTCTGAATGCTGCCAAGTCCATAATGTAGGCTTTACTAGATTCGATTGTCTTCACATGTCGACAGCTGTTTTCTCTGTGTGTCCTCGTGAGCTAGTGGAGGCAGGAAGGGTGCTTGCCAATAAAGTGACATGGCAATTGTATTCCTGAATATTCTGTCCCATGACTAAGTCATGTCACCTTCCAAAACCTTAGTCCCCAAACCAGTAACTTTGGATGTTAAAAGTCAAATGGAAATAGCTTTTGTAGAAGAGTTAGTCTTTTTTTTTTTCCAATTGGTTCAGCATACACTGAGATAAAAAAAAATTCTAAACCAGATTCTAGCTTTGAGAAAGAAGTGTACAAAGAGCTGAGGCACAAAACCTTTAGGATAACTGCACCCATATGACATCAGGAAGTTGGAAAAGATAGACTCCTGGCTCTGACTCTCAAGGGTGGACATTTCCAAGTGACTAATAAAGGATTAAATAGTCTCTCTTGTTGGTGTAAAACAGCTCTTATTAACTGTGGTGTCAGCCAAGACTGAATCATTTTGAAACTGAATATAAAAGCACACAAATGATTCAATAATTGCTAATAAGTTAATTGGTGAATACTCTTAGCCCACTGCTACACAGTCAGAAAGTGCAGAACACACTATATGATCAGTGTGTGTGTGTGTGTGTGTCTATGTATCTGTGTATACTTTATCCTTCCTACTTGTTAATATACATATATGTATGTGTGTGTGTATATATATGTGTGTATGTATGTATATATATGTATATATACATACATACATAATCAATATTCTTACAGCTAAAAAGGCAGGGGTTCTAATGCCTGAATCATCTGTCAAGATCAACTCCCTGTGATAAAGTCAATTCCGATTCACTCACTCATGCACTCTCTACCCAATAAGCAATCAGCATAGCTAATTATAATATCTCGTCAAATTGAGAGTGTATAAAGCATCACTGTTTTGTTTCTCTAATAGAAACAGTCCTCGAATTACCCCACAATATATGTATTGCACCACCTCACACGCTAACAAATTCATAGTGTATGCAGTGATAAATTGACATTTGATATCTTGATGATAATCTTTCAAAACCTGATATGCCATCCCCTCACTGTTAGACATTTTGTTTTCTATTCTTACAGTTTCAGTTACGGCAGAATGACCTGGGTGCCTTTCTTTCTTAGGTACAATGAAATATTTGTGGTGACTGTTTATTTAGTAGCAGATACAACAAAAGAAAGTGTGGCTGTCCTTTAAATGATAGACTCCTCCGTCCTTTTAGTTTTGCCTTGAAGCAAAGTACCACCATTCTGTAGCAAATTATGCTCTGAAGGAGCCTCACTGCAGTTAGACTCTACACTTGCTCAGTAGCAACAGCAGCGAGTCCCAGTTATGAGTTACTAAATCATAGTCAATGACAAGTGTGTTCTCTTATGTCCAGGCAATGGCAGTTATGTCTATCTGCTAGCTGAGAATTGTGAGACTTCAAATATATATTTAAAGCTTCCAAAACTAAAACCAAACTCTAAAATTAGAATGGACAGGAAGAGGGCATGAATCAATATGTCCCTGGGGATGACAGCAAGAGGAGGAGTGTCCAATGTGGCCAGAGGTACAAGCCAGCATTCCATACCAGGTGTCAAGATAAATATAAGAATAACTGTGGGTGCATCTCTTTATAGATATGTACTTTATATGTGTACCTTCATTCAGTCTTTATAAAAGTTTCATCAGGTGGATACTTGAAGGAGTTATGAACCTCCCTGGATATCTGGCAGAGTTGCCTAAGCTTTGTTTAGGGGGTGGAGAACATTTTGTAGGAGGTACCATAGAAGGGTGAATAATGGAGAACCAAAAAAGCAATTGAATTAAAGGCAGACTCTCTACAAGAGGAATCAGCACAACTGGAAATACTCCTGGGAGAGCTGCAAAGGCCTTGAGACTCATGGCCAGCTATAGAGGGGTGGAGCATACACAGAATCATATGGGTGTGGACCGCATCCTACACATAAGAAGGACCACTTCTGGATTAGAGAGACCAATCAAGAAATGCCTTTTAAGAGCTGAATGTAAAGTAATGAGGAACAGGTGTGGCTCAGTTAACAGAGTGTTTGTCTAGCAATGCACAGGCTCCTGGGTTTTGTTCCTAACACCATATAAAATCATATGGTGGTATATTCCTGTAAGCTTTCCTCAAGGTAGTTAAAACAGGAGGATAATAAATTCCAAACCTGCATCAACTTTTCCAAAACACAGAAGTAAAAACACTTTCTAATTCATTTTAAAGTCAGTATTCCCAATATCAAAGGTATCACAAGAAATAAAAACTACATGAAATAACAATGTAAAATCCCTTGAACAGGAATTCCAAGTTCATCCTCCACTATAAAGCAAGTTCAAGATTACTCTGGGCTGCATATGCCTTTGTTATGATATAACACTCATATTAAATTTATGTCAATTTGTGAAATATTCAATTCTGATATCAAAGAGATGTCCTGAGTGAGATAAAGGCAGAGCTAGGGCATGCTAAAGCTGTGCCCCACCCTAAAAGCTGTGAAAGAGTTGGAGACTCACACTGCAAGAATTTAGTTTGGGGGAATACTGGATGTAAACCAAAGATGTATAAAATCTCCCCAAAGCATTGTTTGACAAAAGTGACCAGATCTCATTGAGAACACAGAGGCTTGAAGATTCTGAATGTTGCCCTCTTTAATTGATTCAAACTCTCAATCAATAAACATTTCAAGTATTTTTTTTAAAAAAAAACAAGTCTGGAAAACAGGAGGTGAAAAAAATAGAAGATAGGTTTTAACAAAGAATAAAATCATATGTTGCAGACTTAGTCTTGTAAAATAAAGTGATAATAACTCTTCTTTGCAGAGTGGGGGAAGATAAATGTAAAGAATTTAAATACAACTACCCAAGTGAATAGTTTTAACTGTGTAAATGGACACAAAATGTAACTTCTAATAATAACCACATAAAAACTGAAGGTCAGAGATATAGAAGAAAGCTTTTTATATTATTGGATTTATCAAATTTTGAGAATAAATAGTAAAACATTAGTAGTACTATAAGATATAAAAGGATTATATTAATGAGTAATTAATTGAACAATGATTAAATTAATTATTTAAACTTCTTGAATAAGGCCCATGTTTTCACTAGTGAATTATGTCACCAATCAAGGAATAATTAATTCCAACCCTGCATCAACTTTTCCAAAACACAGGAAGTTAAAACACTTTCTAATTCATTTTAAAGTCAGTATTCCCAATGTCAATGACAAAGGTATCACAAGAAATAAAAACTAGATGAAATAACAATGTAAAATCCCTTAAAAACTAACAAACCATTTTTTAAAATATTAATATAATCAATACACTATTCAGGAACAAAAAAGCACCTCAATAAAAACAGAAAGAGTACAGAAGTTGTACGACAGAACATTACTAAGGAATACCACATGGTACTGGCATAAAAACACACAGGTTGATCAATGGAATAAAATAGAAGACGCAGAAATAAATCCAGATACCTACAAGCACTTGTTTTTGACAAAGAAACTGCACAGAGCCATATTGGGGCAGTCATGCACATGGTCAGAGTTTGACTTTGGTCAAGGACAATCCCTGGCTTCAGGCAGGAATCTGCCATTAGGACATAATAGGGAAGTAGGTTAAAGCAGGAATTTTTATCCTTAAAGGTGGAGTGCTAAGAGTGTACTTGACTATTGTCAAGGTTAACTTCTCCCAGAAAGCCAGGATCCTGCTCCACCTAGGGTGGAGTGCTCGAAGTAAAGGTTAAGTTCATTGTTCCTCCAGGTCTAGGAATTCCTGAATTAAGCAGGTGACCCACCCAGCTGCCAGAGCTGTCAAGAGGAGGACCTCCAAGAGAAGCTAGACAATTTCCACTGGAACTCAGCCTGGAGTCTGGGGGGAACGGTTTGCCCAAACTGTTAAAAGGTCTGGCGCCATTAAAGTTTCCGGCTTTGATCAGTGAATATTGTCTTAGCCATACTTCTTTTCACCCCTTCCCTATTCATCCCTCCGCTTCTGTTCCAGAAACCCACTTCGTAATAGCTGCAGGCAGCTATGGAACCCAACAAGAAACCAAAACCATACAACAGAAAAAGAAAGCATCTTCAACAAATGGTGCTGGTCTAACTGAATGTCTGCATGTAGATGAATGTAAATTTATCTATATTTATCACCATGCACAAAACTCAAGTCCAAGTGTATCAAAGACCTCTACATAAAACCGGATATACTAATTATAATAGAAGATAAACTAGGGAATAACCTTGTAGGCTTTGGTAAAGGAGACAGTTTCTTGAACAGGACACCAATGACACAGATTAACATCAATAATTAATAAATGGGACCTCATGAAACTGAAAAACTTCTGTAAGGCAGACACTGTCATTAGGATAAAATGGCAGCCTACAGGATAGGAAAAGATCTTCACCAACCTTATATCCAACAGAGAACTAATATCCAAAATATATAAAGAACTCAAGAAGTTAGACACCAACAACCCAGATAACCCAATTAAAAGAAGTGATTCAGAGCTAAACAGAACTCTCGACAGAGGAATCTGGAATGGCTGATAACCACTTAAAGAAAGGTTCAAAGTCCTTAGCCATCAGGGAAATGCAAATCAAACAACTCTGAGATTCCATTTTATACCAATCAGAATGGCTAAGATAAAAAATGCAAGTGACAGCACTTGCTGGCTAGGATGCTGAGCTAGGGCATTGCTGATGGGGGCAAAAACTTATACAACTGCTTTGAAAATCAATTTGGCTGATTCTCAAAAAATTAGGAATTATTCTATCTCAAGACCCAGCTTACCACTCCTAGGCATATACCCAAAAGGTGTTCCACCATTCCTCAAGGACACTTGCTCAACCATATCCATAGCAGCTTTATTTATAATAGCCAGGAACTAGAAAAAAAACATAGATGTTCCTCAATTAAAGACTAGATAAATGTGCTCTATTTACACAATGGAATACTACTAAGCTATTCAAAACAAGGACAGCATGAAATTTGCAGGTAAGTGGATGAAACTAGAAAATATTCTGATTGAGGTAACCCAGACCCAAAAGGGCATGCATGCTATGTACTCACTTATAAGTAGATATTAGCCATAAAACTTTGGATATCCATGCTACAATCCACAGACCAAAAGAGGCTAAATAACAAGGAGAGCCCAAGGAAAGATGCTTGGATCTCGTTCTTAAGGGGAAATAAAATAACCATGGAAGGTGTATGGATGGAGGGAACTGGGTGGTAAAGGGGATGAAGAAGGGAACCAGAGGTAGGGGTATCAGGTGTGGGGAAAGCCTAGGAGAGGGGGCCAGGAGAGTGAGTGGAAATTGGTGGTAGGCAAGGGAGGGAACATCTCTTATATGTGCCAGAGACCTGGGGTGGGGGAGTCTGAGAGTGACTCTAGCTGAGACTCCTAACAGTGGAAGATTTGGAGCCTGAAGTGGTCACCTCTTGTAGCCAGCCAGGACTCCTAGTAGAGGGATAAGGACACCAACCCAACCACAAAACCTTCAACCCAAAATTTGACCTGCCTGTAAGAAGTACAGGAACATAGTGGAGCATGTGTCCTTATTACATGTTGGAGCATCTTCTGTGTATATGCCCAGGAGTGGTATTGCTGGGTCCTCAGGTAGTGCTATGTCCAATTTTCTGAGGAACCACTAAACTGATTTCCAGAGTGGTCGTACCAGGTTGCAATCCCACCAACCATGGAGGAATGTTCCTCCAGATTTACTCTCACCTGAATTTTTTATCTTAGCCATTCTGACTGGTGTGAGGTGGAATCTCAGTGTTGTTTTGATTTGCATTTCCCTGATGGCTCCACTATGTTCATAGCAGCCTTATTTACAATAGGCAGAAGATGGAAAGAACCCAAATGTCCCTCAACAGAGGAATGAATACAGAAAATGTGGTACATTTACACAATGGAGTACAACTCAGCTATTAAAAACAATGAATTCATGAAATTCTTAGGCAAATGGATGGAACTAGGAAATATCATCCTGAGTGAGGTAGCCCAATCACAAAAGAACACACATGGCATACACTCACTGATAAGTGGATATTAGCCCAGAAGCTAGGAATACACAAGATACTATGCAGAGACCATATTAAGCTCAAGAAAAGGGAAGACCAAAGTTTAGATTCTTAAGGTGATTCTTAGAAGGAGGATCAAGATACCCATGGGAAGAGATATAGAGACAAAGTGTGGAGCAGAGAGTGAAGGAAGGACCATTTTGAGATTGCCCCACCTGGGGATCCATCCCATATACAGTTACCAAACCTAGATACTATTGAGGATACCAACAAGTGCTTGCTGACAGGAGCCTGATATCGCTATCTCCTCAGAGGCTCTACCAGTACCTGACAAATACAGAAGTGGATGCTCACAGCTAACCAATGCACTGAGCACAGGATCCCCAATGGAGGAGTTACCAAAAGGACTTTAGGCTGAAGGGGTTTGCAGCCCCATAGGAGGAACAACAATATGAACCAACCAGTACCCTCAGATCTCTGAGGGACTAAACCACTAACCAAAGTGTATACATGGAGGGATCCATGGTTCAGCTGCATATGGAGGATGGCCTTGTTGGACATCAATGAGAGGAGAGGGCCTTGGTCCTATGAAAGCTCAGTGCCCCAGAGTAAGGGAATGCCAGGACAGGGAAGCAGGAGTGTGTGGGTTGGTGAGCAGGGGGAGGGGGTTGGGATAGGGAGAGGGGGATTTGGAGGGGAAACGAGGAAGGGGATAACATTTGAAATGTAAAAAAAAAGAATATATCTAATTAAAAACAAAAAAGAAGTACAGGAACAAAGATGGAGCAGAGACAGAGGGAATGGCCAAAAAAAAAAAAATGACTGGTCAAACTTGAGGTCCATCTTATGGGAAAGAACCAATTCCTGACACTATTAGTAATACAGTGTTATGCTTGCAGAGAGGAGCCTTGCATAACTGTCTTCTGAGTGGCTCCACCCAGCAACTGACCAAAATAAATGCAGAGACTCACAGCCAAACATTAGAGAGAGTTTGAGGAATCTTGTGGAGGAGTTGTGGGATGGCTTGAAAGGACCTAGAGGAGACGGGGACTCCACGGGAAGAGCAAAAGAGTCAACTAACCTGGACCCTTGGGGCTCCCAGAGTCTGAACTACCACCCAAAGAGCGAGCATGGGTGGGACCTAGGCCCCCTGCACACATGCAGCAGAAGTGTAGGTTATTTGTTATGTTTGTCCTCCAACAACTGGAACGGGGGTTGTCCCTGATGCTGTGGCCTGCTGTGGATCCTATTCCTCTAACTGGGCTGCCTAGTATGGCCTCAATGGGAGAGTAAGTGCCTAGTCCTGCAGGGATTTGATGTGGTGCCAGGGAGGGTTGGTTCCCAGGAGGGCTTCCTTCTTTTCAGAGAAGGGGAGGGGACAGGTGGGGAGGAGCTGTGTGAGGTAAGGAATGGGGGGGGGGAATGGCTATTGGCATATAAAGTGAATAAATAAATAATGGGAAAACAATGTATCAACATATTATGTTAACACGGGAATAAAAAAGATAGGCACACCTTAGTAAAAACAGAAGGAGTAGATGGCAAAAATACAATACTAAATTTAGTATTTGTAAAGAAGAAAACACCTCCATCCACACCCCACCAAAAGCTAAACAGAGAAGAAAATGTCCCCAAGGGACCATCTGTTGAAATCACAGAATGAATATCATACTCAATGTTGAAAGATGGAAACTTCCAGAAACAAGACAAACACACCTTTTCTGTACTTCCATTTTATATTGTGCTAGGGGCTCTCAGTTGTGCACTTAGGGAAGAAAAAGAATGGAAAGGCATTAGGATAAATATGAAGGCGCTAACAATACTCTTAGCTGCAAACAACTCCATCTTTCCACTTAAAAAGCTATTAAGAATTCATTAAAATTACAATCTTCGTTTTCAATGAAATACTTGAGCAATATTTCAGTGTATAATACCAGAGCAGAACGCACAACATATATAAATCTGTCAGGTTTCTATTCATAGTAATCAACTGTCTGAAAATTAAATTAACAAATTCATTTACAATATCACCAGAAATAGTAAAATATTTTTAAATAAATTTGCTAAAGAAGCACAAACTCTTGCACAGTGAGAATGGCAAGACTAATTTCTTTTTTATAAATTTAAATTTTCATGGATCTAGATGGATGGAGTGTCTCATGTTCAGGGACCTAATGAGTTAATGTTGCCATCACCCTTTCCCAAAAGTGGTTTACAGATTACATGCAATCACTGCTGAAGTCCCAATTGCCAAAACCCAACCAAAGAAGGCCAAAACCTCTTCTAAATTACTTTTGTAAATTGTCAGCTGCCTTTTTTTGTAGAAAAGGATGAACTGAGCGTGAAGGTCCCATGCACGTATAAGGGACATGTGTTAGAAGTCCCAACATGCCAAATGCAAAGAGGGGAAATTCTTCATCTCATAGTTGCAGTCTGTAGTCACTTGGCTCCTGCTGTGAGGAATCACTTCAAGTCTGGCATGGCATTGGCACAGAGAGGTGGGGTGAGGGGAGGGAATGAGGAGGAGCTGAGCTGGAAAGAGGCGGACCAGAGTCCCAGTACCATTCATCAGCACACCCTGGGACCTCATTCCTCTATCCAAGGCTTAAGGGTATGCTAGGTCTATTATAATAGAATCTCAAAGAACCAAGCCAATGTTTAATTTTGAACTTGACACATGATTACAGCAATAAACTAACTTGTAGAAGCAGTAAAACGCTAATAAAAGGGAAAACCGCTAAATACAATATTTAGATTTGTAATTTATGTCTTCAAGCATTTGATTTGCTTCCATAGAAACCTACCTGAACCACACATATATTAAAAGGAAAGTTCTGTTCATACAATTTTCCAGGCTTAGTATTAAACTCTAAGTGCTCCACGTAGCTTCTTTCTGTTGCTATGGGCAAATTATCTGGATGACTTCAACAGATCCTTGAACTGAACAGAAATTGCTTCCCACTCAGTTATAAATTTACCGTGCAGAGGCTAGAGATTGGGACGAAACAATAAGAAAGTCATTCGGGTCCACGTTTAATGCTCTGTGTGGGACAGAGCAGATGACTGGAGCAGAAGCATGACCTGGTGGTAGCGAGATCCTGCTTTATAATCTGAAAGACATTCTGACAGCTCTGATTTTCACTTCACAGAAGCCAATGGGGGAGAAAAATGTCTTGAAGGAATAAATATGATCACTGAAGTTAAGCCTTTAAAATTGTACCTGGAGAAAAAAGAAAATGATCACCCATAAAGAAAAATGTGGAAGAGATTTCCCTTTTATTAACTTTTTTTTGTATGTAGTAAACAAAATAACAGTTTTCGTTACATTTTCCCTGTGCTTTTACTTTGCTCCTGATGCCCCTGCATTGTTCTCCCAAGGACTCTGACCTCTCTAATTAGCCTGCTTTCCCGTGGTGGTGGACATTTAGAAGGCCAAGCTTCTTTCAGGCTTTTTCTTGTCCTTTATTATGTCTGACGGTGATGTGTTGCTGATTTTTGTCTGCCTCCCCTGCCAGTCTTTCTTCTCTCTGAGTTATTTCATCAATATTGCTTTACTTTGAAATTAAAAAAAAATATTTATTGACATTTCCATTTGCAACACTGAATTTTACTATTTACCTCTTGGTTTCATTGTTGAATTTTCTATCTATGCTTCTTTCTTATCCCTCTCCTAAATTAATTTGCTTTCTTCATTCTTTTGCTTGTTTATTATCACTCAAATTATTGATTAATTGTTATATAATAATTTATTATTATATGAATGAAATTATATTATATGATGAAATAATGGATTTATGTGTTGACGTTTGAATTTCCATCTATTGTATCAGATATTTCGGTATCCTTGGATTAACCTATTGTGACTTTTGCTCTCTTAGGGTGATTCATATTACCTTGCTTTCCCATGTTGCTTGTATTTCTGTGTTATGGTATCTGTGTCTTTTGGTTTGGACATCTCCTAGTTTTATTTGAGGATTTTCTTACCATCTTCTTACTTTTGACGATAGATGGCTCAGTTACCAGCACTGCTCAGTGAAGAGAAGTGAAACTGCTCCAAAAGTAATGACAACAAAACAAACCAAAATACAAATATCAGGCAACTGAACCCCATTTTGAGCTATTAGTCAGGACTGCCCGATAGCTAGCAGACATACCAAAGGCTGTTGCTGTTGCTCTGGGTTGCCCTTCCCACCCCCAAGAGGTAGAAGGTAATTTTGTGTTGGTGCAGACAACATGCATGATGGACCTAGGACTCAGAAGACCTGGGCCTGATCTCAAAGTTTCCTCGCTGAGGATTAGTTTTCATGGACCAAAGCTGTCATCTACTGTAGAGGAGGAAAACAATCACCGGTCCTCACTACCTGTGGTGCTTATGAGATACTACAGATAACTAGCATGGCACAGTAACCCTAAGGGTAAAAGAGTAGCATAATCCATTGGTGCTAAACAACCACTCTCTAGTTGGACTTTATGTCCACACAGTAAGAAAGCTAGCATGCTTGGTACTGGAAACCTACTCAACTACCGAGGCCTAGTAAAGTCATAGATCTTGGAGGAGATCCTACAACTGCCAGCTTACTTTAACTACATTTTGAATATTTATCCCTATATGCACCAATGACTCACCCTCATTAAGGAAACTTCTCTTTGCAACACACAGAAATCATTATAGAAAACCACAACCAACCACAATTCAGAGTTATAGAGTTCAGTCCCAACTGATACATCTATGACAAAATGTTTGCACCCAGGGCTCAAGGTTCACTGTAGAAGAGGAAGCAGAAGTATTGTAAGAGTCAGAGGAACAGGACGTTTGCCCTGAGACTCTGTCTCCTAGAAATATCAAAGAAACTATACCCATGAGGTCTAACCAACATGGCTGCCTATATAGACATGCTAACATAGAAGGAAAGCTCACAAGGCTTCAACCCTGTTCAAAGAGGTACAGGCAACTAAGGAATGCTGGGAATGAGAGAAAGTCTTACCTCAGGAAGAGCATACCAACTCATTATTCAGTACCAAATGGTCAGCCCTGAAAACAGATACACACAAGTATGTATATATTTGTGAGATATATGTATACGCATATGTATGCAGATGCGTATGCAGATGTGGATGTGGATGTTTATATGTATATGATGTATATGATGTGTATGTGTATGTGTATGTGTGTGTGCATATATATATATATATATATATATACATATATATTCATGAATTTGAAAGAAAGCAAGGGTATACATATAGAGGTTAGATGGAAGAAAAGAGGGGGAATAATATAAATATATTATAATCTCAAAAAATACAGAATAATGCACAAAGTTAAAATTTTATTAGAGTGAGGCAATGGTGAGGGAAGAAGAAAGACACATTCACACAGAAGAAAGGGAGAAATGAAGAATGGTAGGAGAGGGAGATAGCCCAGAAATGAAAACTGCAGGAAGTATGCGAATGCAGGAAGCGTCATCAACAACAAGACTAAGATCAAATGACAGTGGCATAGAGCCAAAAGAGAAACAGGGACAGAGGGTAAGAGGAAAGAAAAAACAGGGAGAGAGTTAGATAGGGATGTGTCTTCTAAGTCCTCTAGAATTGAACCTGCTCAGGTGTATGTGTCATCACTTGATGTTAGCATCTCTTGTCTTTCCTGTTGTTCAGCCTGGCGCTGATCACAGATCAAGGGCATGTTGTCCCTTGGAGCTCCATTCATTTTGTTAGCTTCCCTTCTATCCATTCCGGGAACCTCTGTTAGTGCATCTTAGTTTTGCAGCCTATGCATCTAGCAAGTTCTCATCCTGGATACTTTCCAGTTAATAGACCTCAGGGTGTGTAATGTCTGAGCCAAAAGACCCTCCCTGCCAAGAGCATTGATATAAAGAAGCCAGACAGAACAGAGGTCATCACTGAAGAACTGGTCTTTGGTGGCTTCAAATCCTTTATCATGTGTTCCGTTAGTCTTGAGCTCCAGACTCCTAGCAGCTAACCATGCATCTGACTAAACAGACTAGTGACTGTGGACTCAGGGATAGGACTTCTCCTGCTCATCCTCAGGTGACAGAACTGGTTTCCTACAATACAGCCACTGACCTCTGTCCATCACAACCAGAAGCTCCTGCTGCTGGTACGTTTCACCGCGTCTGCTTCCTATTTCCTTCTTGTCTACAGTTGCCATCCAGGGACTGGGACTGTGTCCTCTGGCTCCCTCATTAGTGATCATTTCTTATTTTAAGTCCCCTCTTATTTTTTTCTAGCACATTTCAAAACTGATTCCCATTTTTAGGCTCTGGAATGGCTCAAGCTCTTTCCTTTCTCAAGATGGCACCTGGCTACAGTGATCTGAAATATAAGGAATGACAACATGACAAGGTGGATTGCTTCCTCAGTGTTGACCTGTCACACAGGTAGGATTACTGTCACATCAAATTCCTCCATTGGATTCAATGCTTATGAGAACTATGGGTCTGTCTTATGGATAGGCTTATAATGGGCATAGCATTTCAAGTCCCTACCTCCTCCCCAGACAGGGCTGGAGAAACAGGATTCATCCTCTTCTCTCTTCATCAGCACTCCTGTCTTTAGCTGTCCTAGAACCTCTGGTGATATCTGAGGTCTTTCTTTTTCTGTTGTTGTAATAGAGTCTGCCCTTCTACTCTCTGCTGTCCTGACTCTTATTACTCATAGACTCAAAGGGAGCTCCTATTCTGCTATCTTGCTGTGATCCAAGGGTTTCTTGGGTTTCTTACTATCTGATTATTATCTTGGCATCTTTTGCCATCTACCTGTAATATTGTTGACATAAACAGTAAACAAATTTTAAGACAGAAAATATCTAACCCTAAAATGAATTTTTGGCAACCATAGCTTTGTTTATTGATGAGAAATTTGGGGGTGGAGAGGGGAAAGGAATGGGAAATCAGACTAAATGGATTTAACAACAGATAACAAACTCTCACAGATCTGTAGAGGAGCAAGTCCAAAATTGAGGTAGTGGTGCTGCCAGATTCTGGTGACTAACCCCTTCCCTGATTGTGAATGGCTGTTGCTTTGCTGTTCCCTCACACAAAATGGAAAGACAGAAGGAAGAAAAGGGAAAGAACAAGAAGGAGAGAGGGGATAAACAAGGAAGAGAAAATTAAACAAGAAGGCAGAACATTTCTAGTATCCTTTTGCCTAATGCATTAAATCTGTCTTGAAGGCACCACCTTCAAAATCTCATCAAATAAATCCGTTCCCAAAAGCCCCCATCTCCAACTATCCACCCATCTCAGGATAGCTCATCATACAAATAGTAACTATCTCTTTTGGGAAGTGAAATGGATTTTTCCCTCAGCCAAGCCATCCTCCGGATTCTAGAGCTGAATTACGAACGGTTCCAGCTGAGCAGAGAGGGCTTACCTGCTTCTGCCTACAGGTGCTTCACCCTTGGAATCCTGTTCCTCAGCATACAGCTGCTGGACTGTGAGAGAACATATGGAAGTGCCTTGGCCAACACTTCCAGCCAGGGCTCAGAGTCTTCTTTGTTGTCTCTACCTGGTGGGGCCAACAGATGCTTCCTGGCCCCAAGACCAGGACTGCCAAGATGATCTCTGTCAACACATAGAACTCTCAGGAATAACAGAATGGTTCTTTCAAACTGTTAAAACTTGGCTACTTTGTATATGCTGCAATCGGTACTCAAAATGTGCATCTTGCATAATGGTTATAATAAATTGTGCTAAAAGGCTAAATATAACAGATGGTAGAATGAATTAAAAACAAAATAACAACAACAACAACAGAAAAAACAAACAAACAAAAAACCAAAAAAACCCCAGCAACCTGACTTATCTCCACTATTGTGTCTGGCTTCTCACATCTCCAGACATCTTTCTCAGGGAGGTTTCTGTGGTTCAGAAGATTGTCTTTGGACTTGATCTGCCCCCTTGTATCAAATTTATATGTCTCTGGTTCTGAACAAAAAGCATGATGAATATGTATAAATAACTCCAGTGTGACACAGGGACATGCTGCCCCCCCTGAACTTCAAGCCTGGAGACAGACAAGACTTTGACTTAGAATTTCAGGCAGTTCACTTGTTTCCAGGAAGATGAGAACAAAGACATGTCAGGAAGTCAGTTGCAGTTGGGGCACTAACCTTTTACACGTTTACTGACAGCCATGTAAAGTGCATAGAAACTAAGACAAACAACCTTCCCCCTTCAAAAAAAAAAAAACCCCACAAGTAAACCTAGTCACCCTGAAAGAGGAATTATAGAAACTGAGTTACAGTTTTAAATTCAGTGTCTGAACGAATTTGTCAAAATTTGATCTGAGTGAGTGAGTGGCAGGTACAAACTAGTCAAGCCTTACAGCTGCCTGCATTTTGTGTAAGATGCAATGACTGAGTTTGGGGCAAGGAAGTGCCTTGGTGGAGTGACAGAGAAGATTTCCAAGCATGGTGTAAGGGTGTAAGAGATGCGCGGGACACTCAGTTAAGGGACCTGCCTTCTGAGGATGTGTGGTTTTGAGGGGGAACATATTCCTTAGGGGATTTTGAATAAAATGCTAACATTGATTGATTGACCTCAATATCTGAATTAAGGAATAAGCAATAATAGCTCTAAAGGAGTCTTCTAAATCAAGTGAGCATGTGCTCATTTCAAGAAAGAAAGGATTTCAATGATCAAATACTAGTATCATGCTTTTGGTAATTTGTCTTCTACTTCTTTTGCATTTCTTTCCTGTCAATTCTAAAAAAAAAAAAAAAAAAAAAAAAAAAAAAAAAAAAACACTTAAAAACATTTTTCAGAGGTCCATTACTGATTATTTGATAGATTTTGGTAAACTGGGCTACTTGACTCATAGATATTTGTAGAGTTAATCTATACTTAGGTGGGATACAAATCATGGCAGAAATGCTGTATAGAGAAGAGATTTCAAAAATAACCCTTTACTCAGAAGAGTAAAAAACAAGATGTGGTTTTAATAAGTAATATCTCCCATGGGCTCATGTACTTGAACATTCCAGTTGGCAGGATTGCTTGCAGAGATTGTAGAACCTTTTAGGAGTATGGCAGTTGCTGAAGAAAATACATTACCAGGGAACGGGGCTAGTGGGCTTTTTCCCACTTCCTGCTCCCTCTCTGCTTTCGGTGCGTGGTCGAATTGTGAATTTTCGGCTTCCTGTTTCCACAACCATGCCGTCTCTACCACTGTGGACATATAGCCTGCTGGAACCATAACCCAAAATAAACTCTTTCCTAAGTTGGTTATGGTCATGGTATTTTATAACAACAACAACAACAACAATTCACATAGAAGGTGATAATTTCAAATATGCTGACTCATAATAAATTTTTCTCTTTTGAACTCATTTCAACCTATGAAATTCTGTAATTCACAGATATTCCCAGATGTCATCTTCTCCTGTTCATTGTGTCCTCAGTTTCTTTTCCTATGCAGCTGAGAGCCCTTCATCATTTTAGTCACACTCATACATATATTATTTACTCCATGCTTCTCTTTCCTTTCATATTTCTCCTGGAGAAATTCTTGATTACGAAGTGCAATTTCTGGGCATGTCTTTAAGAATGCTTCTTGATGAGTTTAGCATTTGATTTCTTCAGCTCAAGTAGATGCCCCATCTCTAAACAGGTATTCTCTATCTCAACCATCGAGGGCTAGAACAATGAGAACTGTGAGAGAAAGAGTGAATTTACTCTCCATGTTTCTATTTAGCTGGGACTTCCATCTTTTTCTACCTGAAAGTATTGGGTATTTAGACTCTGGAAGTTACATCAGCATATACCTCTTCTTTGCCAATGTATAGGGCTTTAAACTCAAAACAAACCCCACCCACAGGTCTCTTTATTCTTGAACTTGCAAAGGACAGATCTTCACATGAGACTTCTTCGCAACCATGATTAGATGAGCAGATTTCCATGATAAATCACCTATTATCTATTTATCTATATATTCATCCATCATCAGTATAACTATGTATCTATCTCATTGGTCATCTTCCTTCAACATCTTTGATGCACATAGTAAACATTATAATATGTTGTCATTTGCTCTGTTTACTGATTTTAAGATTTATCTATGTGGCTAAGGCTCATTTCTTTTGCTTTTGAACGCTGCTATTGAATATATGGTGATTTTTTTTTTTGCTCTCATGTTAATAAAGATTTGAGTTATTCCCAGTTTTTGAGATCATGAGTAAATCTGCAACAAATTTTCTTGTATAAATCTTTATGCAAACATGTTTCTTTTTTCTTGGGTCAATATCAAAGTTGCTGGATATTATGAAAGCAGGTGCTTAAATTTGCAATCAACTATCCAACAGCTTCCTTGACTCCTTTCCCATCCGCTGCTTGTATCTGTCCAGTATTTGTCATTTGTAGCTAGTAGTTATGTTTCTTAAGAAAACATTTACTGTCATTAAATATACCGATCTGAGCCAATACATTAGACTACTAGCTGAAAGCCAATCACTTCACTTGTGTTGTTTGAGCCCATTGCCAACAGAGATGATAGAATGACTTTGTTTCCTGTCTTTCAGAAACCACTAAAGCTTATCTACCTGGTAGCTAGGTTAAAAAGTCAACAAGAAAAGGCACGTTCTAGCACATTTATACTCTTAGACCTCTGCATGGATCATGTTTGCTAATATCTCAGGAACCCAATAAAATGCCACGGCTAAGGGGCCTATTTAAGTGATAAAATTATAGAGGCCTTCTTTTACTAAAAGAAGGTGTTACTTTGAGAAGGAACATTGCTGGGAGATAGAAGGTAAAACCATCAGTTTACACAAAGTAGTAGTAGAGTGGACTCAGAGGAATCTGAAAACCCAAGTACCTCAGATACCACAGCAGAACCAAGAGAAGAAGCTCGTGGAGAAGTAAATTGACCTGTCTTCTCTGGGCAGGCGTCTCTGACAACCCAGGTAGACTTCATTTCCTGGAATTTCCTCTTCTTGTTTAGATTTGGTCAGAAGAGGAACTTGTGTAAGATTTAATGTTAGGGTAACGGTAGCCATTACTCCCAGAGGTACCCCAGTGCCATACATGGTGAATATGTCCTGTCCTCTGGGAAACAACCTATTCTCGTTTCCTCAGTGTCCAGCTCTTGTCAACTCATTTCACACTGCACCCAGTGTTTTTCCACGTTCTTATAACACTATCTTATGAATCTAATGCACTTCTGGGAAATGCAAATGAAATGTGCTCCCTTTCTATCCTAGTGTTAAAGGAGATAAAGGAAATTCCAGCACTTTATAAAAATGCCTCTGGCAAGCCTCTGTCTAGATCAGCGTTTTCTAAGACCAAAGCAAATATCCAAGGTTGTGCCCTTAGATATTTGGCACACTAGCCATTTTCCTTAGCCATTGCACCATTGTCAATTAGTCAAACACACAGGAATGAAAGGCCATGCTTTGATCACAGGTAATGAAATACAGAACCCTCTTGCATTAGGAATATAAATCCTGCAGGACCATGGCTGCATGTGCTTACTATTTTGATTTGACTTGGCTACACACCCTTCTCAGAAATAGAATGTTTCACCTTGCCTAGATACTTCAAACTGTGTGGTCATTTTGTTGAGACTTCAGACCCATTTCTAGCACACACTCGAAGACCCTGTATTTTCTTCCAAAACAGGCTTCCCATGCCACCTTCATTTTGAAAACTGGGAGTTCTACTTCATAACTTACTTACACTCAAATCCTTACCACAACTTTTGTTCTTCTATCCCACATATAAAACAAACCTGTGAGGAAAGGTACCTGGATGCTCCTCACAACACACCAGGAGTCTGCCAGTTCTCAGACTCTGCCTGTGTTGCTTTTGTTGCTCTGGTAAAACATCATTTGCAAAGGCAATTCACAAAAAGCATCCTATCTGGAGATCTATGTTTCCAGAAAGGTGGAAGAGTTCATAACCATCATGGTGGGGAACATGGAGACAGGCAGGCAAACATGGCGCTGGGGTAGTAGCTGAGAGCTTTTATCTTATCCACAAGTTAGAGGCAGAGAGAGGCTGTGAGAGGAGGAAGAGAGATGGGAAGTGGTGAAAGCAAATGTTAAGTGGGAACGGTGTGAATTTTTGAAACCTCAAAGTCTACCCACCAGTGATCCACTTCCTCCAACATGTCTGTGACACAGCGCCTAATCCTTACTAAACAGTTCCACTAGCTAGGAATAGTAAAGCGAATATAAATGCTTTATGAGCCTAGTGAGACCACTCTCATTCAAACCACCATCCTCTTCTATACTGTAGGCTACTGTCATTGATGGGGCTTTTCTCTAAACAACCTCAGAAGCACTTTAACTGCTTTACATGGCTTCTTCCTTCCTCCTCATCCACCAGTATTTATTGTCAATAACAATTCTAAATGACTGATCCAAATTTAGTTGCTTCCATCCAACTCAGAATAAATGCCATGAGCTTGCCAAGGGGTCAAAGGTCTGCCCCTCCCCTGGGTCCCTCTGAAGTAACTTTTTATGATTCCCTTTGTTGGGTTCCAGAGAAGCACAGAATGCCCATAGCATGAACCCTTCTACCTCAGAAACTTCCCTTGCTGATGACCTCTCAAAGAGCACTCTTGCCTGCAGAGGGCTGGGTGGCTTACCCTCTCTCTCACACAGGTCAGGTATCTCTCCAAATGTCACCTTATCAGGGCAGCCATTTCTATGCCCTTCATATAAAATAGCAACTTCCTGCCCAGTTTCCATATTTCAAGTCTCTTTTACCTTCTAATTCTTTTTTTCCTGACCTGATTTGTAACAAACATAATTTATTTACTATGCATTTACTACGTGTATCCCTTTACTGGAGTTTAAATTCATGAGGGCCAGGCCTTTCTGATTATTTTTTGTATCATTATATGGAGGTTTGAATAAGAATAGCCCTCATAGGACCACAGAGAGTGGCACTATTAGGAGGTGTGGCCTTGTTGGAATAGGCATGGCCTTGATTGAATAGGTGTTCCCTTGTTGGAGGAAGTGTGTAACTGCAGGGAGGCTTTGAAGTCTCATGCTAAAGTTAGGCCCAGTGTCTCATTCCTTCTTCCCACTGACTGCCAATCCAGATGTAGAACGCTCAGCTACCTCTCCAACACCATGCTGCCCGTGTGCCTATATGCTTCCCACCATGATGACAGTGGATTAAACTTCTTTAACGGTACGCCAACAACAATTAAATGTTTTCCCTTATAAGAGTTGCTGTGGTCATGGCGTCTCTTCATAGCAACAAAAACTCTAATTAGGACATCTTATATATCTCATCTCCTGGAACTAGGTCCTGGATATAGTGAGCATCTAATAAATACATTAGGTGAGAGGAGGGATGGATCTGTGTTCCTAAGCATGTTGTTACTCTGCTGTGTTCTTCCTCTGTGCTTCTTTACCTTAAAAGACTGACTTTTGGGTAAAGAAAGCTTACTTTTAATGAATTGTCCTTAAATCAATGTACATTGATGCTATGGGCAATCTCTGTATGTGTGTGTGTTGGGAGAGTGCATGTACAAATAGCATGTGTGAGATATGAGATATGCACAAACTGGATATTTTGCAAATGCAAAGAATTACTGGCAATTCAGCAAAAAGAGTGAATTTTAATTAAATTGACAGGATATGAAATTTTAAGATTCTTTGGTAGGGAAAAGAATGTGCTTTATCATAATCACTCAATTTCATTCTTTTTCCTTCTAATCTTCACGTTATAAAACTTTAAGTTAATCTTTAAGCTCCTAAAAGATGTTAAAAATTATCTGAAATCTTCACACACAAAATTTTATTAGCCTCTTCTTTGCAATTTCAGGCTTTGCTCATTTATTTTAGAAATGTTATACAGATTAAGCCATCATGTATCGTAGAATAACTGCTTTTATTTCATTTTGCCTTTGTTAAACGTAAGCAGCACTGTCAGTTATTGCAATAAACCAAATGAGAAATTAAGTCAGAAGTCATGCTTTTAGATGAGAAGCAGAAGTTCAGAGTCGAGCTAGTTCAAATGTGTGGATTCTCCACGTCCAAATACCAGCATATTCATGCTCAGCTGTCTGTCTGGGATCTTTTAAGTTAATTTGATGGCCTTGTTTTTCATGGTAAGAAAAGGAAGAGGTCTATCTTTGCATTTTTCCAGATATTTATTCCTTTCTGTCAGTCCCCTGGATGCATCCTATTCTACTACCCACAACTTCTTGTTGCATACTTTCCCAGGGCTGCCCCATGGCCAGGATACGAGTGGGTGTTACACATCTTTTTCTGCGGATATCGCTTGTGCAATGCTCACACATCTTGATCTCATCAAGGGACTTCTTTCCATGCATATCATCTTATATGTCACCTTGGAGGTGTGAAATCTAATCTTGTTTGTCAACTTGATTTACCTTGGAAGAGGGATCCTCAATTGAAGAATTGCTCCATCAGGTTAACCTGCAGGCATACATGGGGGCATTTTCTTGATTGATAATTGAGGTAGGAAGACCCTGCCCATTGTAGATGTTGACATCCCTGGACAGTCCTGTATTACCGTATAAATCAATTGGTGGTTTCCACTCCACCTCTGGATCATTCAGTTCCCAAATACCTTTATATTTATATTAGTTCTTAACAGCACTTAACAGAGCTGGACAGATATCAATCCTCTGAACTATTTTGTCTATTTCCCTATCAATAACCCCAAGATATAACTTGCCGTGTTCCACCTGGGCCACTCTTACTCCAGTTGGCCCGCCTTCATGGCCATGTTTTCATTCACCTACCTCATGATGTCTTCTCCTCTCTCCCTTCTCTCTCATCTCCTCCTGTGGTCTCTGCTCAGACCCCAATCCCCTGGGAATCTGTCTTCCCAGCGACAGGCTGTAGGCATCTTTATTGATCAATCAGTGATAACTTGCAGGGAGGGCCAAGGTTACAAAGCAGCATTTGGTATATGTGAGGATTTGCTTGTCCCTGGGGTCAGCAAGATCTTGGGGGAAGGGAGCTGTATTTATCATCACAATGCATAGCAACAGACCAAACTTCAACAGGCCTGGGCTGTGTAAGAAAAGATGCTGAGCAAACCACAAGAAGCAAGATCATTAGCTGATTCCCCATGGTCTCTGCTTCAGGTGTGCCTCCAGGTTCCTGCTTCCATCTCTTACTGTGACTTCTCTGGATAACGGGCTCTCACCCATAATCTAAAACAGACTCTTTCCTCTCAGAGTTTCTCTTGGTCAGTGTTTAATCACTGGAAGGGAGAAGTGTCTTACTTGGGGCTACTGTAAAGCTCAGATTCTGGTTATCTAGTAGAACCCACTGCACAGTTTGTAAATGCCAGTTTATTTCCTGCTTGCCTCACAGAAGTCCAAATTCTTCAAGATCTAGAACTTACTTTCTTTATCTTTCAAGAAATACACAATGCCTGCAATTAAATCTCCAACCAAGACCTACAGATAAACACAAAGTAACAAAAAAGATATGTATTGTAGATGATGTAAATACAAAACAGAACAAAATGTGTGCAATAGCTAATAAAAACAGCTAATAAAGTGTGCACTATATACCATTAAGAAAAAAATAATCAATGAACAGAAATCAACACCAAAGGAATACAGATGGTGGATTTCGTAGCATATTTTTAGAATGGTAAGAGATACCAAGCTTTCTAACTTTTATAATTGCCAGCTCCTGGAAGCCTCACCGGTCTGAGATGTTATAACTCTTAGTATATGCTGTCCATAATACCTTGCCCTAATTAACCACAGCTTCAAGCTTGTCAGTCACACTGAAATCCCAAATCAGTAATGACCTTTCTTCAGAAGTTCCACATCTGACTCATTTTGAGATTTCTCTTTCATTGTGATTAGTTTTACACAACGTGGTTAAAATAGTGAACCTGAGTATAGAGTGCTTATTTATTAGGCCTAGGGTTCACTTAAAATTTTGGATCTGTAGGTGTATAATCTTTATAAAATTTATAAAAAATGTAAGCCATTATTTTTCATATAACTTTATTTTTTTGTGTATTCAGTTCCTTGGCATCCACCATGACTTCCCATTTGTGTGTTCTAACCACACAGATATTGGGCCAACTGGTGTTATTACACTATCCTGAGATTCTATTTATTTTTCTCTCTTTCATTTTGGATAGCTTCGATTTCTGGGCCTTCAGAGGGAGTAATCCATTTTCCTGTAATGTCTTGTCTGGCATCAATATAGACATTGTATTTTTTTTTAATTTTTAGATGTTCCTAAATTGAAGTTAACACATTTGATCTGTTTTGTGGGTTCTTGCACATGTGGGTCTCAGGAATGATAACCATTGTAATGTTCTGTCTGCTAATTCCATCATCCATATTGTTTTATACCTTTTTAAATTAACTTTTCTTTTCCTTAATGGAATATATCTTCCTGCCTACTGGTTTTTATTGGCTATCAATAATTGTGAATTATACACTTTCTGTACTGGATGTTTTTGTGGTTTTACAAATGTTCCGGAGATCTTTTTCTCTCTGTGATGTTGTTACTGAAAATACTGTGGTCTTTTTAAGTGTTATGTATGAAGTCTGTCTTGGTTGGGGTTTGCATTGCTTTGAACAGACACCATGACCAAGCCAATTCTTATAAAGCAAAACATTTAATTGGGACTGATTTACAGTTTCAGAAGTTCAGTCCATTATCATCATAGCAAGAATGATGGCACTATGCAGGCAGACTAGAAAAGTCTAGAGTTCTACATCTCGATCCAAAAGGCAATCAGGAGGAGATTATCTCCATACTCGGCAAAGCCTGAGCATAGCAGACCTCAAAGCCCACCCACACAGTGACATACTTCCTCAAACAAGACCACACCTCCTTCAATAAGGCCACACCTCCTTCAATAAGGCCACACCTCCTTCAATAAGGCCACACCCCCTAAGAATGATGATCTCTGTAATCAGGCATTCAAACACATGAATCTATGAGGCCCGGGGAGGGTGGAATCTATTCAAACAACACATGATCTGTTAGGAGAAAATAATTTTCTATGTTATTCTTGTTTTGAATCAGGGTCTCAACTAAGTAGGCCTGACTGTCTCTGAACTCACTATATAGCCCAAGCTGTCTTCATACTCACAGAAACCCATCTTTCCAAAAGGCTGGGATTAGAGACATACATTACCATGATTATCTAGGGATTAATACCTTATTTTCTAGTTCCCTCATTTAAATGAATCTATATTCAGAATTTCATTTCAAGCATAACTGATGCTGAAGCTCAAGTGTATTGACAAATAAACATTTTGGGGCAGGGCCACATGGTTTTTATACATACAGATCCCAAATCACCCATTGCAAATGTGGAGGCTAAGCATTAGGAAAAATGGCTGAATTAAAACTGTGATTTATAAAAAACATTTTTAAACATCCTCAGCTTAAGGATGGGCATGTAGCTCTCTGAAATTCATTTAGCATGCCCAATGCTTTGGGCTCTCTTGAGTTTTGGTCAACAACAACAACAACAACAGCAACAACAACAACAACAACAATAAATAGTACAAACTCCTTTTAATTCAAAGAGGAAGGGAGTAGGTTGCTTATGAACCTGCACTGTGAAGCCAAGTCATATTCTTGTTCCATTTTCTGAACTCTTGAGTGCTTTAGACTTGAGTGCTTTAAACTTATTTCAAATAAGTTACTTTGCCTTTGGACAGTTTACTTTCCCTCTCTGTAAAGTGGGCTGGTAGTAATCCCATGTGTGAGTTCATAGAGTAAAGGTTCTTGGACTTGTGCCAAGCCTGAGGCAAGCACTGAGCAGTCACAAGAACCAATCAATAGGAGTCTAGGGGTTTCGAAAGTTCCAAGTGAGTTTGTTGAAAAGATAAGATAATTTCTGCTTTGAGGGATCCTGTGGTTCCATTAGTAGGAATAGCTGATACATAAGGAAGGATAAAAAATATCCCAGAACATCTAGCTTTCTGGAACCATATAAACTATATGGTTTTACATTATAAACTATAAAGTTTGTTGTAATAGAAAAAAGTGATTGTGAGATAGTCTGTAATAAAGCTTGATTCCTCATTTAGGCAGATCCTCAGAGGTTTGCTCTGTTTCTGTTCATTGAAGGAAGTGCACCTTTCTAACCACTTCCCTAAGAGGCTGGGCTCCTGCTGCTCTAAGTCAAATCTCTCTTCCCTCTAAAGTCTAACTGGGGCAGTGACTACATGCTTAATAATAATAATTACATTATTTTGCTATTATTATTTTAGAACAAAAGCAATAACAACATCAATATTAGTCATAGCAGCAACAATAGTAGTAGCACTCTTTTTTTTGCCAAGTCTCTGAAAGATGTCCGATAGAAAACAAGTTTGAAATTCCTTAAATTGAAACCCAAGGCAACTGTCTGGGTAATGCAATGTGACCAGTGTGTATCCTGAGGCAGTGCTGAGTTATGGCCTGCCGCGTTCTGCTACCCATCACCTGTTTCATTTCCCCTCTGCCATGCAGTTTCGTTACCTGTGGAGTAAAATTAGCACCGTCCTGAGTGCTTGTGACATGTCAAGTACATTTGTGGTATTCTTGTTCCTTGTTTTTATTTGCTTATTCACTTTCCATCCTGGGTGAATCCCCCAGTCCCACCCTCACATTCCCCTCCCCCCAGTCCCACTTTCCCTACCTCTCAGAGAAGGGGAAGCCCCCCACGGGTACCAACCCACCCTGGCACATCAAGTCCCAGCAGGACTAAGCGAATCTTCTCCTACTGAGGCTGGACATGGCTGGCCAGCTAGTGGAAGGAGAACCAACAGCAGGGAACAGACTTAGAGACAGCCCACTTCCAGTCATTAGGGGACCCACATGAAGACCAAGCTTCGAATCTGCTGCAAACGTGTGGGCCTAAATCCAGCCCATGCATGTTCTCTGGGTGATGGTTCAGTCTCGGTGAGCCCATATGGGCCAAGGTTGGTTGAAGCTGGATCTTCTTGTGATGTCCTCGATCTCTCAGGCTCCCTCAGTCCCATCCCCCACTCTTCCAGAAGTCTCCCAGAACTCCACCTGATGCTTGGCTGTGGGTCTCTGCATCTGTTTCCATCAGCTGCTGGATGAAGCCCCTCGGGAGATAGTAATGCTAGGCTCCTGTCTGCAAGCCTAGCAGAGTATCATTAATAGTGTCAGAGGTGGGCTCTCTTCCTTGGGATGGGTGTCAACTTGGGCCAGTCATTGATTGGCTATTCCTTCAATCTCTGTTCCATCTTTATCTCTGCACAACTTGTAGACAGGATAAATTTTGGGTTGAAGGTTTTGTGGATGGGTTGGTGTCCCCCTCCCTTTACTGGAAGTCACACCTGGTTACAGGAAGTGGCCACTTCAGTCTCCACATCCCTATTCTTCCCTATTTTACTAATAAAGAAAATGGAAGTTAGATGTCTGGCCCATGAGTATTCAGTGAACAAGAGCCAGCGTTTAGGCTATTTCTAAAAGATCGAGCGTCCTTTCCCAAATCTGACATGTAGCAGACACGCAGCAAGTCGCAACTGGTATTTTAACTATTATTCCAAAACGACATCTATCATAACTATAAACATATATGGATTTACTTTAAAGGCAGAGCTATAAAGACAAGTCTCCTTTCTTGGCCTAGCACATACACCATTGTAAGGTTTAGAGAAACACACATGCGACCTTATGTGGTTTGCTCGATGATTTAACCCCACAATGAAGACAGGTCCTATCTGTGTATGCTGCAGTCTCAATAGATTACCTACAGAAGAAGGAAGACCAGACTAGGCATTTCCCAAAAAACAGCATACTCTTAAAATTGTTTTGCGATTCCCCTCATTTCGCTCTTGTGACATCTATCTATTTTTATCCTAACAATAGATGTTTAGGATGCAGTTTCTGAGTGAAATCGTGATATTATTGGCTTAAAGCAGTTCTCCCGACTTAATGCTTATCCGCACTGCATTAGTGTGTGGCGTTGTGATTTCCTGCAAGACACTTTGCTGCTCTTGGTCTGGGGTTCTTTATACGGAAAATATGTTTGTCTTGATTTGTTTGGCGTGTGATTGTTTTGATTCGAAGAACTTTTCTTCTCTCATGGTCTCGGCATTTGCAGCCATGGGTAACCATGTCAAGAACATCTCTGACTCAGAATTAAATTTACTCTTCTACTACTTGAAGCTATTTAGCTACTTGAAGCTGTGCCATTTTTACACATGGGTCATTTATATCAAGTTATGGTGCTATACCTTATTACTTCATTAAAATTTGCTGCTAGTATTGTTTTCTCACAATTTACTCTATATTCATTTAGAAGAATTCTATGGAAATTCTAGGAGTTGGCTCACAAAGGGGGGCCTTCCATTGTAGATCCAGTTCAAAGGAAGGATTTGGGGGTGCTTCTGTAGCCATAAATTTAACACTTCCGGCTTTGAATTTATTTTATATATAAAATACGAAGTCGTTATGTCATTGAATGTATGTGTGTAACTCTCAACAATATTATATGAAGATTACAATGGTCTGACAGCCAAATGGAGAGAGCTGGCAGTCATTGGTCAGAGTTGAAAGATTAAATTTTAAGAAGCTGCTTTTCAACTGGATGACAGACTCACCATGTTCTTAGTCTCAAGAATAGAGGGAATTATTTTATTTAAGGAATGCTTGGTACTTCTAGGTTTGTGAGAAAGACCACCAATATGCTCTAAACCTCAGGGCGATAGGTCAAATTTGACTTGAAGTTACAGTGGGCTGAAAAAAAAAATGTTTTGTCTCCGTGAGTGGTGGCTTTCTAGCACCAGCATGTCTTAGTCAAGCAGAGGATCCGCAGCTTCGTATTTAGCAAGTGGACCATATTCATCCGTTTCATCTGCTTGCTCCCAAAGGGTTCATAAGGAGTTTTGCATGTTGTGCTGAACACTTTATATCCATTTTATCCTCAGAGTAGATAAAGCCATCACCTGCTAACAATCGGACAAAAGGCTCAAAGAGAACCAGCCCCAAGTCAAAATTACTCCACAGACGGGGTCTGAGCACCAGTCCCGAGCTATGGTAGATCTTGGGTTTACTTAGATCCCCCACAGCCCAGCGTTTTTCAGAGTCCCTCCATTTCATGACCTTATGAATCCTTTCGCCTTGCAAAGACACCCTGCTTGTTTATCTCAGCGTCTAGATGAACGGGTTCCTTCCTGAATACACTTTTTTTGTTTTTGTTTTCATTTATTTGTTTCAAGCCTTTAGGAAATTCAGTAGTACTTAATGAAGGAACTCCTATGTTCAGCTAAGAGAACACCCGGGTTGTAGTGTGCCCAGGATAGTGTCTGTATTTTCTTAGTTGAAGAGCAGGGAGAGTCTGTGTCTAAGGTTCAGAGTCGCAGATCCGGGCGTGGCAAGCTGCAGTGTCCGCAGCCATTTAACCCTGTCAGTGCTTGCACCCATCCCAGTTCCTTCCCAGCCCCAACTCTGAAGCTGTGACTTCCCTCGGAGCCCGCCCTCCAGCCAGGGCCCGGGAGGAGGAGCCTTCCGGTTCTCAGAACTCGCCAGCTGTCGCCTGGCAACGGCAGACGCGGGAAGCCTCGAGGGCCTTGGGGGCGCGCTCTAGGCGGGCCCTGCTGGAGGTTGCGCGGGTGGGCCGCAGGCATGGCTTCCAAACAAGCTAAAAGGAAAGAAGTGCATCGGATCAACTCTGCCCACGGGTCAGATAAATCTAAAGAGTAAGGGACCTCTGTCACGCAGTGCCTTCCCTTCCCCAGCCCCTGGGCCTGTCTCACCCAGGGCTGGACCTCTACTAGACCAGGAGTTGATTTGCTTGCCTTGTGTCTGTCCTGCGGTCTAGGGAGCCAGTCTTAAATAATCTTTTCCTTTACCTTTTCAGCCTAGAGCCACTTCCTTCCAGAAAAGCAGCTTTCCTGCTCTGGAAATTCCCATTTGTGAACTCGCCCAGTGTTTCCCATCCCGAGTGGCATAGGCCTTTTAGAAACTCAAAGGTGGAGGTTCCTTAAAAAGGATACTCACCTTGGAAGACTTCTGTTAAAACCTATCTCACTTTCACCTGTCCCCTGGAAGGAGGCAGGAGGAGCTCAAGGGGAAAAGAAAAGGGGGTGTGGGGGAGAGCTTGTGTTTTTTCAACGGTCCAGCATTCCAGACTTTTAATTAGATGAAGTCAGCTTTGGAGGGGTTTCAGAAATCTAAGAGTAAAGTCTGTAGCATGAGGTCTATGTTCCTAATGCTTTCTCCAAGGAGGTCTGCAGCCCAGTTCATGGAATCTTTTTAGCGTGTTTCTGTTCTTAGCGACTGATGTGTCTTTAACTCTGGTATTCATAGTATTTTCCTTTGATAGCCTCTTCGTTTTGGGTGCATCCAGTTATTCCACAGTACAGGATTTGGGTCATTGCTTGAACCCATCACATTTAGAAGCCATTGCAACTCTGGGAGACCAACCGGCACCTACAGTGGGATCCTGGACAATCTTCATGCAGTACCCGTGGGGATGGGCAATACAAGACTTAATGATTCTTGCTTAAAAATCTCTCCTTTGTCATCTACTCCCCCCGTGCTTCCTGTTTAAAGTCTCTTCCTTGTAAACTTATCTCCTGGGCTCCATTGGGAGTCGCTTTCTACTTCTCTTTCCTAAGCAAGCTTCTAGATACCACACAGATAACACATTCATTTCCTTAGCTTAAATTTCAGAGTGATTTTTGTAACAGGACCACGGTGCTTTTGTGTACCAGTGTGACTAGGGCCGTTTCTACACGGTCTGATGTTCCATTCTAGAAGGCCAAGGCCCACAGGGCCCACGCCACCTCTGTCACATGTTCACTTCCCTCAGACTCAGAGTCCAGCTCCCCTCTGCTTCCAGGATCTCTCTTCAGGCTTGTTCCCAGCCCAGGGTCTTCACACTCTTGGCCTTCTCTGTGGACAATTACTTTTACCTCAGATTGGCTCATGTGGCTTTCTCCCTCCCCCATCTTTCTCATAAGTTCTACCTAAATGTCATTTTCCCATCTTCTTATCTAGCTGCCTGATTTATAATTATGTCCCCACGTCCCTGCCCAAAACAGAACAAAAACTCACAGTACTCTGTGTCTCCTGTTCTACTTTGTTTCTCTTCACTGGTTTTTGCTGGGTTTGTTCACTTTAAATACATACATACATACATACATACATACATACATACATACATACAGTTTTGTTTTGTTTTTTAACTTGTCTTTTATACAGGGTGCCTTTGGGTACTTCCTAATGTAAGTTCTGTGAAGACAGGGAGTTTTCTATTTTATATATTGTCAAATTCTTAGTACCTAGAATGGTTCTTGGGTCATATATGGTAGGGACTAAAAAATGCTTTTGGTGGGTGTTCATATAATTATATGAAAGAATTGATTAGTAGTGTAGGCTAAATCAGAATAAATAATTTCCAGTTTGTTTCATCATCATGAGGATTCATGATCATTTTTAAGAAGGATGTCACTGGCAGACTAACTGATTTATTGTCTCATGTAGACAAAGAATGGTGATATTTGGTAAAAATACTTAATGGACTAACGATAAATAATAGAGATTGACAGATTTTACCAGGCTTGAAAAAATTTAAGTCCCTTCTCTAGATAATAATTGTGGTTATAACTAATCAACACTAAAGGCTCAAGCCTATTTAGTAGGAAGACCATAAAGCAACCAGTTTTCATCAGTGTTTGGATGGTATATAGAAGATATGGTCTGTCAGGATCCTGTTATAGTCACAGTCACACTGTTAAGATGCTGAATCTTCCATTGCCAGGACTACTGAGTTCTTTTGGAAGAGATGATGCATTTTAGATATCTTTCTTTCTTTATAATGTTAAAGTCTGAATTAAATTCTGAAGCAAATGTATGTTTGATTTATAAAAACAGAAAAAAAATAGTAAGTACTTTCACAATATAATATTTTACAGGTAGGTTTTGCTGGATTAAATATTAAATACCAAATCTTGTTTTGACACAGCATTGATTGAGAGCAGTGGATGGTAAATCAAGTCCCTCCTCTGCAGTTTTACCAAAGAACCAATGGTAAACAGGAGGCTGGATCACCACTACAGATAAAAGTGTCACTCACAAAGCACAGGGAATCAAAGTCCAGCTAGATTCTGGTGTCATTGTCTTTCCTAATACCATTGGCGAAATCTAGACAATTTGACAACATTTACCAATCCTGTGGTAACAGAGCCAATAACGTCAATCAGCTCTCCCATGGTCCAGGATAAGGAGATAAGAGAAGACGTTTTCAGAATTTTGAAAGCAGCCATCCAGCTAGAGCCATCATTCCTAGTATCTTTTATCCTAAAATTATGCATCAGTTTGCAGTCAGGGACCCAGTCTGGCTTTTGTGTACTGGGGTCAGGGACGCCTGGTAAGTTCTTACTGTGTGTGCTTGGTTAGTAAGCTCTTAGCTTGGTTCTTTACCTTGGTTTTCAATTCTTCAGGACATGATTAAAACCGATTTCTCTCTCCAATCCCAACTTGATTTTCTATTGGCACCCTTCATTGTTGCATTTGGTATTGTAACTGATCCAGCAATGGTAAAATTCCCTAGCAGATCTGACTGAGCAGTCAGTTTTTCATCTTGTTAGAATTTCTATTGTGTGCACTCCTATTCTCCCAACCCATATGAAATCTTTTAGGGCTCACCCAAGCCCCAAGCCATTTATGAGGTTGAACAAATGTGTGGGTTTTGAATGTTGCATTTTTCTTTTTGAGGGCAGTGAAAATATGATTAATTTCACCCCAATACCCCTTGCTTTGGTTTTCTTTCTTATTCGATTTGATTTTCTGTTAACTCCAAAAATAAGTGTGGAGATATTGGTATAGTAAAATATTTAAAGTCTCAACTTAATTGACTTTATGGTTGACTGGTGGGAATCTTTATTCTTAATTTCAGTACCTTAGCCAATTCTAAGCAGTCTAATAGAATACAATGCCCAGGAACTGCAGTTACCAGCACTTGTTTCTTACAGCAGAGTGATAGAGCTGCAACCGTGATGTCCCCTCTGGCTTCTGCATGTATATTATATTCACATGTACAGAACTCCCCACCCAAACCATTAGAATTGTTATTGTACACTTTGTCATGCTGAAGTACTCGGAACTGGAAGGGTGGTCCACAATGCTATACAATTTGTTATTTGTAGATACAAAATTTCCTACCTCCAACAACACATTCAAACCATGATTTAGAACACTATAAGAAATTTAATCGGGGGCTGGAGAGGTGGTTCAGCAGTTGAGAGCACTGACTGCTCTTCCAGAAGTCCTGAGTTCAATTCCCAGCAACCACATGGTGGCTCACGAACATCTATAATGGGATCTGATGTCCTCTTCTGATATGTCTGAAGACAGTTACAGTGCACTCCTATAAATTATGTATGTATGTATGTATGTATGTATGTATATACATACATAACATATTATATATAAATTATGTATATATATACATAATTTATTCAAGTAGCAAGAAATGTGCCACTTTCTAGATTTGTAATGGTGATAACATGTAGTTATCTCAAATTGAGAGACACATGATTCATCTCCAGACTAATCTTATCTTTATGACTACAGCATACATCTTAACTGTATAGAATTTTCACAAAAGACCAGTGTATCTGACTATATGAAATGTGAAAAAGAGGATTATTTAAAAAATTAATTTCAATGATACTATGAAAGAAATATAAAATAGAACAATTTTATTGCTGGCCATTAAACTGAGTTCTTGGTTGTCTGAATAAGAGAGAGAAAAACCCAGAGAGAGCTCATTCCATGCAGCAGTAGTTGGTTAAGTACTACACATTTTCTCTACTTAGAGCTATCAGAAAAGAACTATCCACTACAGAGAGTAAGGTGCAGGCAGAGGCTCCTTTGTGGCTCATGTGAATGTCAGAATTCAATGGATCACCTATTTCCATCCTCACAGTCCACATGAGACAGAAGCCAGAGACGCAAAGATACAGGAACAGAGGAAGGACTGCAGGGGTTTTGTGATTTCCATAGCTGGCCTTTGTTGATCTCAACAACTAAGAACACCCAACAAATTAAAAAAGCTACTCAGGGGAAGTTGTAATTCTTTATGATATTTTCAACTACTAAATGAGAATCTCTCACAGCCACGTCATTGGAAAGCCACAACAGATAAGGAACTGTGGGACATGGTAATTTCCATCAAAGGAATTATGATGTAGTTTGGGTAGGGAAACAATTCATAATGGAAGCCATTAGGAAATCTATAGTCCTGTTTCAATTTCCCTGGGGACTTGTTGGACAGCAAAGAAGTCATGTGTCAGCAGAAGATTAGATTAGCAAAATCATGAGACTCCTAGATTGAGGCTGTGTGTGTTAAGAGAGGAAGTTGCTTTTCACTGGCGCCTTTCATAATTTCCCTCAACAGTCACTCCGTAGACAGCTAATGTTGGGGTGGGGAATGTTTGGGGCACGGGAGGTCATCTAGACTGCTTGTGCAGAGAGGTCTGTGGGTCTTGATGCAGGATCATGAAGCAGCTGTGTGAGTGTTTTGGAATGGGATAGATAGGCTAAGAGAGTTCAAACCGTAACGGAGTGTGGGAAACAGACTTTAGACATCTTACCGTTCCACAGAACTTCATGCTGAACTTCAAACCAAGGTAGAATGGAACGGGCAGCCATTTGCGCTTGAGGGATGCCTCCTTCTGACAACACCTGCTGAGTATGAGGAACACAGGGTTGCAGAGCAGATCTGAAAGTGTCTATGGGAAAATATGGGAAAAGTCACGAGCTGTCCAGCTGTGATGCTGTTCAGATTCAGATTGGGTGGTGTGCAGAAAGGGAAGGGTTAACAAGTGATCGGTCTAGTATAATGCAGTGTTTATTCTGTATTCTCCTCGGGGCCTGGCATGGTGTGTAGTACTAAGTGCATGTGTAATTTAACTGAGTTGAAGCAGATGCAAGCCTGGTGGCTGGGTCATAAAATCCTCTGAATCAACATGAGAGCCAGAGGGCAGAGTCTCATCTCAGGACCCAAGAATCCCTGCCCCTGGGTAACACTTGGCAGAGATTCCTGCATTATGTAAGTGTGCATTGCGTGTTTTAAAATACAAAGCAAACAGCTCTGCCTAATGAAGCTGAGTCTGCCTTTCGAGTGCAACAGGCTCTGTCTTTAGCTCTCTGCCTTTGGTCTTTACTTTGAAGATTTATGTAATAATTCATTCAATTTGATGTGGTTTAAGACTTATCTGTGGCAGGGACTGGATTTGTTGTTGAATCAATTTTTTTAAGTTGTAGTGTGTTATGAGTGCACAGATATGCATGTGGTATTATGTACATGTGAAGGTCAGAGGACAACTTTGGGTGTCCACATTCAACTTCCATCTCTTTTGTGACAGTCTTTTGTTTAACACTACACGGGGGACCAGCTGGCTCATGAGATGCCAAGGATTCCTTTATCTCTGCATCTATATCTGACTGTGCCCTCTCTGGGATTACAGGAGGGCACTCCATCTGGCTTTATGTGGGTAGGAGGGATTCAAACTCAGGTCTTCATCCTTGTACAGCAAACACTGTACCCACTGAGCCATCTCCCCAGCTTAGAGGTAACCAACTTTTGACATGTTTTATATGAAGGAGAAAATAGATCTAAGCCATTCTGTTGAATGATAAAGTGTTTAAAAAAAGTCACTAGATAAAGAGATTTAAAGGAAGATGTTCATAGATGCTGTTCCTCCTAAAACATGATTGAATTTATGCTCTCATACTGTGGAATTCTGGGTAAGGCTTCCAGTGGAGCCAATCATGGCTTCCTCAAGCGTAATTTTAAAAACATCCTATTGACTTTCAGATTACTTTGATATTTCTAGGCCTGAAATTATTTAAATGAAGGAATTGAGATGGTCTGTATCCTTAGTCTGCCATATAATGTAAGGTGAAATGATTTAAGACCATAGATGAGCAGATTAAAATATACCTTTGGATAGCATGGAAGGATATCTTATCTTGCTTATTCTCACCCCCTCAGCAAGTCTACATGATGCAAATGCACCCAAGCAGGTGCTTTGAAGATTTTGTTGAAAATATTTCTTCATAGGCTCCTGAGGCTATCTGTATCCATTCTCAGGGTGGGTCCAAGCTAATTTCAGAATCTGAGGCCATAGCCAAGAAAGTTTGTATGGTTAAATTAACACATGGTACATTTTAAAATAACCGAATATTGGACAGTATTTTAATGTTGTCATATGAATACTGGAGTCCAAAAATTTAGGAATTCTTTTTATCCTGTTCCTTTGAGCAGATGAATATCAGAGCCTCACACAGTACTCTGTTCATTTCCTAAGATCAGTGTGTCTTTTCTGCTCCCAATTCTTCAGCCCTTTGTCTTCATCGCAGCTCGTACTGATTGCCTCTTTGTAGACCAAGAGGCAAGGGTCAGCCCAGGACTGTTGATCATGTGTGTAAGTGGAATTATGGCAAAGAACCACTTTCCTTGATTGTAGGATGTATGCAGGGAAGCAATAGCCTGGGGTTGGTGAGAAGCATGTATCTAGGACAGAACTGTAGAGGCTCTAGATCATTAGTATTTTGAGGATGCAGGAGCAAAAGGAGAGAAAATAGAAAGAACTATGTATGAAAGGATTTAGGCAAGTCTCTGTTCCAGTTATGAACTAGAAAAGTAGTTCATAAACTCAGAAGAGGTTAAGGTAAAGATAAGGTTAAAAGCTTAAACTGATAACAAAGCCTTTTTTTTTTCTTCAAATTATTGTGATGAAAACTGTAGATGGAATGAGTAGCAGTTTGTGACACCACAATCTTTGGTGTCATATTGGGCATAGGGCTGTGGAAAATATGGCCTTGTTTGTAATATATACAAAGAACAAGGGTGTGGGGAAATAGTTTGAGTTGTTCTTCATGGGCTTAGTTTGAGCCTGTACATTTAAGAGCCTTTCAGTTCTGAGGGCTTGTTTCAGTCCTGGATTGTGGATAAAGAACACTATTTAGGGATTTTACATCCTGTTATGTTTGTTCTTAATAAATGAATAGGATTGTTGCTGTGGGAAGTACAAGGTGGCCCATCCCGGAAGTGACCAACGGTAATGATTGGATTAGCCAATGTACTTGATGTGTGGCCAGAGCAGCAGCAGCCTGAGCCCTCCTCATCTCTAAGGGGCTGGGGATGGAGGGCATATGGCACCTTATTGATTTGAACTAACGTTCTGGAAAAGAAGCCATACCTACATTAGACACGCTGTAAATGTTGATTGACAATTCAGAACCTTAGTGACTGTGGAGAGGGTGGAATTTCACAGAGAGTGAAGCAAGTGTCTGGGGCTATCCTAGGCTTCTTAACAGCCATCTATTGCTCATATCTGTCTCATCTGCCATCCTTGTGAGACATCATAGCCGACCACTAGCTTCTACCAACTCAAAATCTAAGAATGCTGTCAGAGAGCATTTGAGGTGTTAGAGGCAAGGTTTCCCCACCTTGCTGTAATCTGTCTCTCTGATGTACTCACAAACGTGTCTGCCACCTAACCCAGTGTTATTAGGTCATTATCATTCACATTTGGCTCCAGAAAAAAAAACATCTCTTACCCATTGTGAGGTGAGAGCTGTGTTAGTTTAGTTTGGGTTTTTTTTTTGTTGTTGTTGTTGTTGTTGTTGTTGTTTTTGTTTTAAAAGTCATCATTGAAGATCTCTTTCTGGATTCTCTTTGGTTTCACACACCTTGTGATCTTCATCAAAAGAATTCAGATAAGGGACTGGAGAAATGGCTTGGCAGTTAAGAGCATTGACTCCTCTTTCAGAGGACGAAGGTTGAATTCCCATCACCCACGAGGCAGCTTACAACCATTTACAACTCCAGTTCCAAGGCACCATACCCCTTCAAGTGGTTCACAAACCTACACAAGGACAAAGCACACACATGTAGCTTTAAAATGAAAGAGAATCAGCTGTGACAAAGAGAGTACGGTGTGGAAGGGAGTCGGGGTTACTGACAGAGCAGGGTAGGGCTTTTTCTCTAGTTAGTTCCAGCAGTGGCCAAGGAGACTGCTCTTTATACATGCATTTGAGAATGACTATACATTTTGTAAAATCCCTAGAACAAGGGCTGAGGCTATATCTCAGTGCTACAGTGCTTGCCTAGCATAAGGGAGGATCCTAATTTAAAATTCTATCTCTGAGAGAGGAAAAATATCTGTAGAACAGCAAGCTTTTGCTGGGTGACTGTCCTATCCAGGAGATTGGCAACCTGTTTGGATTGTCTCCTAAAGTAAGGAACAATGAGATCCCTTTTATTTTCTTTCTTTAAAAGTCTCCTGCTATTAAGTAATCATAAGACTCCTGGAGCCAGGTTTACACAGTTAAAGATGACCTTCTAGATACCTTAGGTTATCAAATCTCCTTCCAAGGCCAAATGGACGACTCAAGTCCCATCCTGACCAGTTCTGGTCTTGACCCATCAATGTCCTGATGTTTTCGTCCCTTATTTTACTGCATGTTTATCATAATGGATGAGATAAGCCTCCTGTGGTAGTTTGAATAGGTATGACTTCCATAGACTCATGTGTTTGAATGTTTAGCCCATAGGGAGTGGCACTATGAGGAGGTGTGGCCTTGTTGGAGAAAGTGTGTTACTGTGGGCTTGAGGTTTGAGGCTTCCTATGCCCAAGCTACACCTGTGTGGCACTCAGCCTCCTGCTGCTGCCTAAGGATCAAGAAGTAGAACTCCAGGCTTCTCCAGCACCATGTCTGTCTGCACTCCATTGTGCTTCCCGACATGGTGATAGTCACCATGTCTGTCTGCATTCTGTCATGCTTCCTGACATGGTGATAGTGGACGGAACCTCTGAAACTGTAAGCCTGATCTGAGTTATATGTTTTCTTTTATAAGAATTGGTGTGGTCATATTGTCTCTTCATAGCACTAAAACTCTAAGACAGAAGTTGGTACCAGGAGTGGGGTACTGTTGTGTTTGTCCTGACTATTTTTTATTTGTAAAGATATGAACTTTAGGACTTTGTATTAGAAAAGTAGTTGAATGCCTTAAGTATGGCTTAATGGGCCATCCTAAAAGGAACATGGAAGGCAGTGGTGCTGAGGATGATTTGAACTGTAGAGCTTAGCTTAAGAGATTTCAATGGAGAAGAATTTCAGTATGTAGCCTAGAAACTGTTCTTATATTTTGTTGAAGAATGTGTCTGCTTTTTGTCCGAAGCTAACGTTTTGGATTAATTACATCAGCAAAGAAGATTTCAAAACAACCTAGTGTGGACTATGTCAGGTAGTTACTAATGGCCATGCTTATAAAGATCTATAATGAAAAGGAGCGAACTAAGCAAGGAAAGCTACAAAACAAAAGGGGGTATAAGGAAGAATGAAGTGAAATCCTGTGTTCAAGGAAATAAACAGATTAAAGAAAATCTGGATGCTAAGAGGAATAAAGGGAGTGGAAAACTCAGGGCAAGACCCTACCCAGCTAAGCTTCCAACAGTAAAAGAAATACAGAACAGTTTGGCTCCAGGTGTATACTGGTGTAGCAGTACATACCTTTAATCCAAGCATTCAGGAGACAGAGGCATATATATCTCTGAGTTCATCCTGGTCTACAAAGCTAGTTCCTGGACAGGAACGCTCAGGCAGTGAAGGAAACCATTAAAAAATAGAAAGCTGGTGAAGATGAAATTGAACAAGGGGGTCATAGTCCAGCCTCAGGCAGCAGCAGAACATGACAGCTTTGGCCAGAGGTTTCTGGCTTTAGGGTCAAGGATAAAGGAAAGGGGCTATGGATTCTTCCTCTTTGACTAAAGAAAGCTGCTGAGGCCAGGCTACCTTGTAGCATGGATGCCCACAGAGGTCATTGTGGGAAGCTGTGAAGATGAAGCTTGGGTTGCCTTACCAGGCCCCAAGAAGTTAGAGTTGTCAGTGCTGCTACCAGGCAGTAAAACCATTCCAAGGGAAAGAAGTGTGTTGTAGCCTATGAAGCTGTGGAGGTGGCCTTTGAGGTCTCCTATGGCCAGATATACTCACTGTGGCACACAGTCTCCTTTTGCTGCCTGTGGATCAAGATGTAGAACTCTCAGCTTCTCCAGCACCATTTCTGCCTGCACGCTGCCATGCTTCCCACCAATGATGATAATGGACTGAACCTCTCGTGCTGTGAGTCAGCCCCCAATTAAATGTTTTCCTTTATAAGACTTGCCATGTTCATGGTGTCTCTTCACAGCAATAAAGCCCTAACCAAGATACCTGGTATCTTTGAAACCTGCTTGTTCTGGTAAGCTACTTATCAGTACTCACCATTAGTCTCACCACCCCTTTCCATTTCTGGAGTCCATCTCCATCAGCCTTCTGCCATATTTCCGTCCTTCTCCCTCCTAACTAAGTCATTCTCCAATGGGTTGAGTTGGACCTTTCCTTTCCTTTCCATTGACCATCTAAAACAATCAACATCAATTAATACAATCATCAATGAAATGTAACTCCATTAACATCTCCATGCATGCATTCTCCTACAGCTATACTTGTACAAGTAGACAAATCCAACTGGATGTGTCCTATTTCAAAGGAAAGCTCTCCAATGTGGGGGTCATCTGTCCTCTCCCAATCTGTACGCTTTCGCCCCTTACCCATTTAACAGACGCTGTTGTTGTCTTCCTATCCATCATGGTGGACTCCCACTGTCCTCTCCCCAGAGCATCAAGCTGGTTTCCTGCCCCTCTTTGGTTCTGCTCTTCAACATCAGCTTCCTGTCACACACTAGTTGAGTCCCTTGTCAGCCCCAAGCAAAAGCCCTAAGATACCCTAACCTTTCTGCTGTTAATGAAGGAGTTTAACCAGTTTCTATCATGTGTAGTACTGTTAGTGAACTATTATCGACACTGTATTTCAGGTAGGTTGTCTCTGATTTAAAAATTAGGTAGAACGATAAAAAGGAGAGGGGAAGGTAAGAAAGGAAAAGTGATAAAGGAGAGGGGAGAGGAGAGGAAGAAGGTGGACGTGGGGAAAGGACAGAAGGAGGGAAGAAATAGGAGATCTATCAGCACTGCAGGTGACCTCTGCTCCCTTTGAGTCTCTGCCTTAACCTAAACCCAACACACCAGTTGGCATTTATGCCAGTCTTCCAGCTTTTTGCACCCTCCCTTCCTTCTTTTTACATTCCTGATCCAATTAACCCATCCAAGCCATCCTAAACTCAAGGGATTTTTCCATGAGGCCAGCAATGACCAGTGAATTATAATCCCCCCTTCTGTGCTAGTGAGGGACTCTGCCCCCTGCTTCCTCACACCCCTCTCCACTCCTGTCTTGTGCGCTAAGAATCCCCTGCCTTTATCTTTCCTAATTTGAGACTAGAAACTGAATTTCATTAGTCTTTCTATTCACTCTCAGACACTATATTTTAAAATGGACAAATGTTGAACTGCTAAAATCAATTTCTAGTTAAATAATTTTAGTAAAATTAAGGAGATAAAAAGTCAACATAGCAACCTGTTTTAAACAATTTTTCAATTAGAAGATTTTTTTTTTTTGCAACGTGTTTCCTTAGGAATTTGATTTTCTGAAGAGTTTGACTCAGAATGCCCTTAAACCAAATTAAGTCCACTGTGTAATTCTATTCATATCCAGGCTCCTTGTGTGTGTTAGCTGTGTGTGTTAAGGAGGCATGCTGATTGCATTCTGCATAAATAAGCTGCCTCCCAGCAGGAGAAAAGTCATGCCCCAACACCGAACAGCATGCTTTGAGAAAACAGTGGCAAAATTCCAGGCCTGCATTTTATTGAAACCTTAATATCGCTACAGTGACCAGTATCCACAAAATAATCTCATTAAAGCAGAGATGCAGGATGGCATCTGTGTCTGGACAAGCCAAATTCAGCTACTTTTGAGTTCTTTAAAGTCTCCAAAGGCCTCAGACCTTCGAACTGACCGTTTTTGTTGAAGGATTTATTTGTGTTTTTATAGCTCTTGTATATTTTATACTGTGTTAGAGTCTTACTTATTGAGTTCAGATTTACTTTTAACTAATTTATTGATTTTGATTAATTAGAGATAAGGTTTTGTTGTGGTGCCCCAGGCTGTCCTCACATTCTGTGTTTTCCTGTTTCTGCTTCTCCATTGCTTGGATAAAAGGTATGCTGTACCATGAGGAGTGGTGGGGGCAGGGAGGAGGACGGAAAACAGAGGGCACAGAGGGGGAGAATTTGAGCAAAGCATATCAGATGCATTCGTGGCAACGGTATAACTAAAGCCCCAACTATATAATGATACATGTTAAAAATAACTTTAAAAATCATTTTATTCTCTTTGCAAAGTATGAGTTAATAGTGTCCTCATGTCTCTTGAAGTTATTATATTAATAATAGTCATATGAAATATTTTAAATTGTGGACCGATATAATCATATGTACACACAATTATGACCTTGTCTCTATTACAAATCTGGCAAGGTATTTAATTTAATTACTCTGGACCCGCCACAGAGTAGTCAGTGTTCAGTATTACTTAGAAATAAGTGAGACATAGTTTAAGTGAGTTTTCCTTAACCGGTCTGAAATGAGAGATTTTCCTAAAATGGTTTCTTCTCAGATACAACTATTATTTTGCTTCACTTAATTAATTCTGCATCCTCAGTTTCTTATCTTCCTATTGTACAGTTTACGATTCATTCTTCACTACCACAGTTCCGTCCTCTCTGCTCCCTCTGTTTCATGTCTCATGTCTCAGAGCATCTTTAATTTCTCTTCACACACACCTGCACTAGCAGGTGCTCTCTGCCGCGGCCGATAGTTAATCAACGTTGTTTCTACAGAGAATCACAAGAATGATTTTATCCCTTGGAATTCCTTTCGTTATACACTCTAATTTTTTATATATAGTTTAATTATATCTTTTGAAACAACCAAAGCTATTATTATTACTATTGTGTGTTTGTAGACATATTTTAAAATTTTTACTAACTTGTTATATAATTACTTAACTTTGTTGTGTGAGGCCCGCCCTTGGGTTAAATTTACTTCCTTTTGCCTGAAGACAGTCCTTCAGGGTTCTTGTCTGTTTTGTAAAGAATTTGTTATGGTAAAGTTAATGTTACCATGTTTCTATTTCATGTAAGATGAACATTTTCATCTTTTGTATATGAATTTAGACATGGCAAACAGATTTATTTCCATTCTGCAGATCGCACTTTATTATTTTCTGGTACCTATTATTACTATGGATTTGAGATAGCTCTCATTTTAGGTAATTTAACTTTCTGTTATGTAAATAAGCATATATGATTTTTTCATTTCATAGACTAGTGTAGGCTCAGATTGCCACCTCCCTACCTCCTATTCATCTTTTAAAATTGGTCAAGCTTAGATCTGAAAACACATCTTTTGTCAATTTTACATACTTTTTAAGTTATCTCTAACATGCTAATGCCATTATTCCCGTTCCCACATTCCAAGCACTTGATAATTCTGGAAGCCCTACTATGTCTGTGTTACATTTTAAAGTCTATTCACATGCCTACTCCACACTTTCTGTTTCTTTCTTTCTATGTAAATACCAGCTTTTAAACATCTTCTTTCTGACAGCCCCCCCCAATAGCGATAGATTATCTATTCTTTATATTATTTTATAATAATTACTTTAGCTTCTTAAATTTTTACTACTGAAGTTTTTAAAAAGGTATTTCACATCTGAATTTCTGTTTAATGCCTTCCCAGTCTCACTCCTGAGTAGAAATGCCTCTTTCACACTTTTGAGAATTCTAATTGAACTCATTTTAAAGGCTTTTAGAATTATCACTTTCCTCCTCTTTGGGGTTTAACGCTTTCCTTTTGAGATGCTGACAGCTCCTGGCTATCTATTTGGCTTTTTCTTTGTAGTTTTTGTTCATCTCTTATAGATATTTTGCAGTCTCACACACCTAATTCCAGCCATCCAGTTGCTATTGTTTTCTGGGATGGTGAGGCCCCTCAACCACTGCTGAAACCAGTTGATCCACACCCCTCAGAGGACACCTAATCAATTGGCAAATGGCTGCTTTGGGGAGCTTCCTAAAGACTATTCCTCTTCTCTTGGGTCCTAGTCTCTCTCCAGAAACTCAAGACCTAGCTACAACATAGCCAGTGGAACAGCAGAGGCCCCTAGCACATAAAAAACATAAAACATTTACTACGTTTTAAAGTTTTTCCACAACTCTTCCCAAATCTTAGTGCTAGAATCTTGAGTTCTCTGCCAGATGGGAAATACCATCTCTGATGTTATACTTTTGGTGGAAGTCAGTCTACATTTAAGGTGCCCAGCCTGCCATACCATATACTCTACAGGGAATGCAATACCAGACTTAGTTCACGTTAGGAGCTTACAAGTGGCTCCGACATGTATTCCTTCTTGATACCTCCTTTTCATGACCTTTCTGGGACAGCTACACGTTGTCCTTCCGGCTCTACCTTCCACCATTTGAATCCACTTCCCAGTGAATATTTATGCGCTGAGTGGTTTTGTCCTACGGTTTACTACAGATGCTTTCTGTAGTCAGTCTACTGGACATCATCGTCACTGATGATGATCCGTCCTCTCTTCTCCAGCGACCATCTTCCTGGCTTAGCTTTTCTCCTAAGGAAGCTTTTCACTCAGTTATCTGAAATGTTTCCTCCCTCTAAACGCTGTTGGGCTTTTGTTGCTGTTATTGCTTGCATTGCCTGTTTGGTTGTTTGTTTTTTAATATCCCATTTTAACCATTTGAAATATCCAGATTTTATGTTATAAATATTCTCAATTAACTTATAATAAGTTTTTTTTTTAGAAAAATGTTTCCATCAAATATGTTCGATTCAAATTCTATATTTGAAAACTTGAAACAGTTTGTGCTTTTAATGATAGGATGTTATCTACTAGTATTTGGGTGTTTTGCTAGATAAACTAACTATTCTTGGGTTTGGATATTGCTGGTTTGAATTTTCCAAAACTTGGCAACATGTGTTTTCTGTTATTCCAAGTTCCCAATCTTCCTTTCTGGTACAGCAGTTGAGAGCAGGTGGTGCTCTTGCAGAGGATCAGGATTCTAGTCTTAGTACCTACATGGGAGCTCATACCCAACTATATATAATTCCAGTTCCAGGAGATCCAGTGCCCTCTTCTGACTTCCACAGGCCCCAGGCATGTGTACGCATACATTCATTCTGGTAAAACGATTATGTACATAAAAAATTTAAAATATAAAGCACATTTAAAAATATCCTTGTTCTCAGAATCAGTGATACCAAGCACAAGGTACTTAACCTAATAAAAAGGATCTCAGCTACGGGAGAGCTTCTGCAAGCCAGCTTCAAAGGCACACATACCTTGCTGATGAAGTCCTCAGTATGCTCGACCTTGGGCTACACTTGAACATTGTTCCCAAGGACTGGATTGATGCTCTTAACTGGAATCTTTTAAAGTGGTATTCAGTGTAGTTGAAATACGTTTGATGTGTTCTGAGGAAAGGTAGCTAATTAATTACAAAGCTCAAGAGCTTGGCGAGGAAGCCTTGAGAGGCTGCAGGTAGAGGCAGATATTATAAGAGCCCTTACTTCTTTAGAAATGAAATCTTCCTTTTAACAATAGTTTTAAAGGCTGTTAACCTTCTAGAGCTGCATGTAGTGGTACACGCTTAATGCCAACACCAAAGAGGCAGAGGTTGTGGGTTCTTTGTGAGTTTGACATCAGCCTGGTCTACCTACACAGAGAGTTCTAGACATCCAGGACTATATGGAGAAATCTTGCCCCACCCCAACCAAAAAAAAGAAACAAACCAAAACCAAAAAAAAAACCAACCAACCAGCCAACCAATCAACCAACCAACCAAACTGTTCACTTTCTAAAGGAGGTAACCTTATCTCTGTTCTTTCATTTGTTTTGTTTGTTTTGATACAACATCACCTTTTCTTTTAACCTGTTTCTTGTGGCAGCACTCAACAGAACACAATAATATAAAGACTTATTGCCTGGGCCTTGCCTGGGTTTCTCTATTAATCATAAGGAATGTTCTATTTTTTCCTGAAAATTTATTCTTTTCCTCCTGACCTCTTCTATATTGTGTTATGCTACTTAGGGATTTTTTTTTTAAAGCAATGTATATATCCTCAGACTTTATTTTTAACCACGCAGCAAACTGAGATTTAAAACAAAAACAAAACTAGAAAATCTATAAAAAAAGAACAGGGAACTTGGGACCTAAAACTGAGAAAGAATTGAAGATGACAGCGCCTTCTAAAGCAAGGCTGGGCGGTGTCACAGGGTCTTTTGTTTTAATGCATGTGGGGAAAGGTTTTCAACACAAAGGACAAAGGAACAAACCCTCCAACCTCTGCAAGCAGCCATGAAGGCGCTGGATCTAGGAGACACTGACAGGATGCTGGGACACAGCACAGCAAAACGCAAGCTCTTTTTTTTTTTTTGTAATTTTTTAATTTATTTTCTATATTCTTTGTTTACATTCTAGAAGCCTTCCCCTTTCCCAGTTCCCATCCCCATATGTTCCATAAGTCCTCTTCTCTCCATCCATTCTCCTGTCTTTCCCCCTCCCTTTTCTCTGTCCTGGTATTCTGCTACAATGCTGGATCAAGCCTTTCCAGGATTAGGGCCCTCTTCTTCCTTCTTCATGGGAGTCATTTGATATGCTAATTGTGTCTTCAGTACTAAGCTAGGCAATGCAATCACAAAAGAATACACATGGAATGCAATCATTGATAAGAGGATATTAATTAGCCCTGAAGCTCTGAATACTGGAAATGCCAGCTCTTGAACTGGAAGTGTGAACCCTTGCGGCTCAGACTGGGAGGAATGAGGAAACTGAGCCTAACTCTTGAGCATTGCAGTGGGGACTTCTGTATGACGTTCAGGTCACCCTCTGGCTCATGGCTGCTGTAGAGAGGAACATGTCACCGACCCAGGCAGAACCTGGCTGTCCCCAGAGGGTGTTTGTCGAGCATTTCCACTATCTCCCCCTGTAAAGCAATGGCCAGCTTGAATCTGGACTATTCTTGTTTTTAGGAGGATTTTGAGTGGAAACCCAAGTCTGGAAACCTTTGTTGGAATATCCTCGGCAGAGGAGAGCCCAGGTTCCCAATTCTTCTGAGGAAGAAGGGGTGACTTTAACAAAAGCACCATCATCCAGTAGGATGGTGGAATATGAAGACTGAGGTGCGCACAGAAAGGACTCAGAGAGGGGCCCTGAGTGCCCAAGTCGCTCAAGTGTGAGGCTCAAGCCTCCCCAGGGAGCATCGGGGGTAATACAGTGGGGCGGAGCCTAGGACAGGGCCTCCTGGGTAGCTCATCCATCGGGTTACAACAAAGTGGGAAGCTGTCCATTTGGAGCCTCTGTGGGTGCTAGCAAGGTCCCTCTCCCAGTTGCCTCCACCTTGAACTCAGTCCTCTACCTTTGGGGCTTCCTTGTGTAGCTGGCAGGGTGGGACCTAGAAAAAAAAAGATCTTGGCAATTAGGAAAGCGACAGTAAAGAAAAGAAAAAAGAAACTGCAAGATTTATTGCAACAAAACGAGTCTTGTTTATAAAAATGAAAAGCTGGGGTTGGAGAGATGATGGCTCAGAGATTAAGAGCACTGACTTAAAAAATCTATTAAAAAAGAACAGGGAACTTGGGACCTAAAACTGAGAAAGAATTGAAGATGATAGCTCCTTCTAAAGCGAGGCTGGGCAGTGTCACAGGGTCTTTTGCTTTAATGCACGTGGGGAAAGGTTTTCAACACGAAGGAGAAAGGAGAAAGGAACAAACCCTCCAACATGGAGGCACACGGAATAAAAATAAATAAATTGTATTATAAAAACGAAAAGCTCTAAAATCAAAATTTATAAATGTGAAATTTCAAATTATTGATACTTACTTAAATAAAATGTATAATAGAAGATGGATATTATGAAATCATTATTATGTTATTATAATATGATATGATAATATATACTATATATTAATATATATTGTAACATGATGCTTATTATAATATGCAATGATTAAAATAGTAGATAAGCATGTATGGACACAGGACATACATAAGAATAGATGGAAAATATAATATACACAGTGATTTTTTTTGTTGTTTTTTGTTTTTGTTTTTTCGAGACAGGTTTTCTCTGTATAGCCCTGGCTGTTCTGGAACTCACTCTGTAGACCAGGCTGGCCTCGAACTCAGAAATCCGCCTGCCTCTGCCTCCCAGAGTGCTGGGATTACAGGTGTGCGCCACCACACCGGGCTATCAGTGATTTTTAAAAAGGAACAAAAGCACAGTTTTCGCATTGTTCTGATGGTTGTAAGCAGGGTGGTCCTTACTGGAAGTGCTTTGTATTTAGCATCGTTTTAAATCAAAACAATGACCATTTACTACTTTTACAGATAGAAAAACCAAAATCATATTTGTGGGAATATTCCAAAACCTATTATTCTTGTAAGAAATGCATGAGTTACATTTTAATTATTTTATGTTGATATGAAACTAAGTAGTACACTATTCACACCATTTTTTAAAGGTTTATATATTGTTATATCTAAGTACACTGTGGCTGTCTTCAGACACACCAGAAGAGGGCGTCAGATCCCATTACACATGGTTGTGAGCCACCATGTGGTTGCTGGAACTTGAACTTAGGACCTTCGGAAGAGCAGTCTCTTAAGTGCTGAGCCATCTTTCCAGCCCCCACACCAATTTTTGAGTGTGCTATTTTTTTTTTTTGAAGTGGGGACAAATCTTTAAAATTTGTTTTGAGCTAACTCCTTTGTGGTGCTTTCTGTCTCTAGCATTGTCATGTGTTGATGGACTTACTGACAAGTGTACCCAATACACTCTGCTGACAAGATCCTTCCGTTTATGCTATGCATTCAATTCACTATTTTATCTCAGTAGTTTAATTAAGACTCTCACATATGACTCTTTCAACTCGTTTTCTCAAGTCTCTATTCTTTCCTTACAGTAGCAACGTGCCTCCCGGTTCTTCGGAACAGAAGAAGGGAAAGTTCCCCATCTGGCCAGAGTGGAGCGAGGCTGATGTAAACGCTGAAAAGTGGGATGCAGGCAAAGGCGGGAAGGAGAAGGACAAGACCGCCAAGAGCCCGATCTTTGTAAGTAGGCGTGGCCAAGGCCACAGATGAGCGGTTGCATGTTTTGCAGTCATGGAGAGGGAGGCCAGGGTCTTGCACATGCTAGACAAGTTCTGCCTCCTGGCTAGTTAATAATGAGATACAGTTGTTAATACTTTACTCTCTCCTCCCTCTGATCTCTCTCCGATCTCCATTCCAAAAGGGAAGCTTCACTTCCCCCTTGATCGCCGCCTCTATTACACTGTCTCTTCATTTCCCCCAAGCTTTGCTATCCTGGGAAACTGTCTGGGTAGAAACATGACTGTATCCTCGTGAAATACACGTTAAAAATGAAAGATAAATGAGCTGGTTTAACAACTGGTTTGGGCAATGGGAATGGCTTCGGACAACGGGGAACCAAATGGTGAAAGTCTCTTCGTGTCTATGGGCATTTGATGATCAGCCTTTGACTGGCATGACATGCTGCATAATGAAACAGAGTTGGCTAACGTTCCATTTTCTCTGTTTTCCTCCCATCTTCCAAACAGATTTGTGTTTCAACAACACAGATACATCCTAGAGTGTCATCAGCAAGTGATTTTTCACTATATCTGAATAAAGACACCCTGAGCTCCTAAAAGACTGTTTTTTGTTGTTTTGTTTTGTTTTTGTTGTTTTTTTATGTTACTGTCAGTTTTCAAGCATCTTTTCCCTCTCCTCGTTAAAGTTTCTTCACATTTTGGATTGACTCATCAGATTGCCACACAGCTCCGTTGCTTAACTGTGGATTTGCCCAATCTAGCCTACTGCTGTAAAATCTGAACGATAGCCACGTTAACAGAGACACATCCATACACAAGCAAACACCAGATCCCCACAAGCCTTAAGTTGCTGTTAAGCATTATAATATCGCATCTTCATTTGAACTTAAAGGGTTCACGGACTTTTGGAGTCTGAAAGGTGCAGTCATTTGAGGCAGAGTGCTAAGAATGCTTTGCTAACACACTGCTAATTTGGGCCATTAAAGAGTTAACCAAGTCAGTAATTAATTACCTTGATTAAATATCATTTGTGTTCCAGTCACTGAGACTCTGCATTGTGCTAACAGAATTTAAATGCTGATATTTATCATTTGAGAATGTTCTATGCAAATAAAGATATCATAGGCCTATCTAATCATTCTGGTCATTTCACATGCATTTCAGAAAGTTTGTGATATGGATATTTTAAGTGACTCTGACTAATGGTCCATAATCAAATTTTGCTTGACAGTCAAGGTTCTAGATGAAGGTGTTTTCTTTCTGTTCCCCACCCCCACCCCGCCCCCAGACAGGGTTTTTCTGTGTAGCCCTGGCTGTCTCAGATTTTCTGAATGTTTTGTGCCAGAAACTTTTTAGATTTAAGTTTTTCTTTGATCCTTCTATCTATGGTATCTTAAATGCCGGAGATTCTCTCTTCCATCTTTTGTATTCTGTTGGTGAGGCTTGCCTCTTGAAGTTCCTGTTCCAATTCCTAAATTCTTTATGTTCAGATTTCTCTAGTATGAGTTTTCTTTATTAATTCTGTTTCTACTTTAGGACTTAATTTCTCCACTTTCTTCTACTATTTGTGTGTGGATAGATTTCATTAATGGGTTAATTTGTTTTGTTTCCTCTTCAAGAATCTTTATCACATTCACGAAGTCTCTTTTAAGATCATGGGCTGTCCTGGGCTTCAACTATGTGACAATACTCAGAGCCTACTGTTGTAGAGTTCCTGGACTCTAGTGGAAGCATATTGTCCTGGCTGTTATTCGTTGTCTTTTTGTGCTAGCATCTAGGTATATGAGTTTGGGGATATTGTAATTATAAATGCAGATGTCTGGACTTTTCTTTGTTGGGTAGGTGTTTTATTCCTTGGTTTCTTTTGTACTCTCTGGTTCTTAGAAGTGTTTGGTGGATGGGTGTTGCTTGATACAAAATTCTTCTTTGATTCTGATAGATATCGCCACTAGGGTTAGAATGTGTTTCTAGTTATTAGAAGCTGATATTTAGGAACGGGGATGGTTAGGAGGAGGGGCTGAGCAATCCAAGGGAGAAGGGGGAGCAGGATGTTTCACCAGCATCTACTTACTCTGTTGGGAATGGGGGTGGAGAGTAAACAGAGGCCAAATCATGTGGTGTGCTGCAAAGTTGGGAATGAGACTTGTGGGTTGTATTTGGAGGCCTGAGACGGGGAAGATCTGCACTTGGCTAGTTGTTTCTCTGGCCTTTCTTAATTTCAGTATTTAAATATTCCAGGGATTTCCTAAATGACGCACACACACTACTCTACAAATACTCGTATGCTGATGTAATATTTATGCTAGTTGGTTATTATTAAGATTGAACTTTTATTGTGATAAAGCCACATGGCAAAGTTCCATTTCAGCTTTTCTCTTCTCTCCAGCACTTTTTCGAAGACCCTGAAGGAAAGATTGAATTACCACAGTCATTGAAAGTCTTTTCCTGGAAACGTCCTCAAGATTTTATATTTAGCAGAGTAAGAATTATTTTCACTATTGAATGAAATGTATATTACCTACAAGGGTGGAATATCTTATTGACCAAAGGCTGGACTCTTCAAGTAGGTTACATGTTTTTCCTGTAATTAACAGCAAAAGTGATTGTCCTTTGGCCTCCAGCTCAGAAGTTAATATTTATCAGTATATTTTAATTCCTTTATTGATGGGACTATGGAGATGCTTAGTTGATCAGGTGCTTTCTGTGCAACCGTGAGGACATGAGTTCAATCCCCGAACACGTTTGACAAGCCAGATGTGGCAGCACATGCTTGTAAATACAGCACTGGAGATGGACACGCATGCTATCTCTGGGGCTCACTAGTCAAGCAGCCTACCTGGATTAGTGAATTTCAGATGAAAATAAAAATCCTGACTCAAAACCCAGAGTAGACCATGACTTAGGAAGATGTACCAGGCTGCCCTCTGGCCTCTACATATGCCACTTGAGTGTCACAGCACATATATAGAGACACACACTTGTAAACACACGCACACATACACATAACAAATCTTGTACAGATGTCAACGAGATTATTGTAGTTTTGTCTACAGCCTTGAGTTTTTCACTGTATGTACAAAATGTCAAATGATAGCCAAAAATGTTACTCAAAAATCATTCACTATGTGTGACTGTCAGATTCGGCATCTCAGCTTGAAATCACAAGTCATGAGGTCTGCTCTAATACTTATTGGAATTAATTTTCCAGTCCAAGAGGTTTGCACATGGGGTCCCATCTTCTGGGGATCCTCTAAGCATCTTCTGAAGTTTATCTTTGTTTCTAGACTTCATGCTCAGCCACTGGAATCATGTATTTGTGGAGATACCTCTGGTTTAAACAGCTCTCACCTACCTCAAGACTTTAGCTGCTCTAGTCTAACATCTTAATAGACACATTAATTTGAGTGTATTTCTTGTCTCTAGGGTTTTAATTATCACTAATGCTTTTTCCCTCGCTGAATTTCTTACTGTTTTCATTGAATGCCTAGAACACCAGTGGGGTAAAGTAATTAGTACCAGTCAAATAGTTGTAATGGAGCCGATTCTTTCTGTGCATTTGTAGTCTATTGAGTCTCTGTTTCCATACAAAGTAGGTTTTGTTCTTCTAAGTGTTAGCCACCATCAGAGTTGGTACTAATGCAGGAAAATGCAATTCAGTCCTCTTACTAATTGGAAAAGGCTGTATCTGCATGCAGAGTGATTTACTAAAACAACAGTGTCTTTTGAATGCTTCCTTGTAAGACATTTCCAATGAGACCATTATGCACAAAACATGCTTCTAAATCAATTTCAATATCGGGCAACATTGACATGAATGTAAATCTCTGCTGACTACATAATGAACTTGAAAGTGATAGGATTTTTAATAATTCTTGGTCTGCTCACTGTAAATTAGGCACTGATGCCCCATCCTGAAACAAATGGTTTTATAAACTGAATCAATAGGTGTTTTGTGAATGATCTCTACTTTTTAGTAGATCTCAGGTCTAAGAGTTATGTTTGTATTAAAAATGAATTCAGTCTTCACTGATAACCTCTCTACCCACATGCATTGCAACAGATCATCAGCTGCACACTGCTACCTATCCTCTGGGTAGGTTTCTCCTAAATGGGTCATCTTAGAATGGGGTGGCCCAGGACATCCAGAAGTGAAAATCTAACAAAGAAAAATCTCTAGAATAGGATTTCAAGATATGCCATACATACAGTCAGAATCACCAAATAAATAAGGTTAAAACAATAACAAAAAAACTCATAAAACAAAGACTTTATATGAGATTTGGTCCATGACACCTCCTTTCCTTCCAACTGTCTCATGAGACTAACCTCCCCTTCTCCCTCTCCCTCTTCCTCCCCCTGTCCCTTCCCCTCCCCCTCTCCCTCCCCCTTTCCCTCCCCTTCCCCTCTCTCTCCCCTCCCCCCTTCCCTCCCCCTTCCCTCCCCCTCCCCTCCCCCTCTCTCTCTGTCGCTCTCTGTCTCTCTGTCTCTCTCTGTCTCTCTCTCTCCCTCCTAAATCGCAGCAACATTTGACATTAACTTCCCTTTCTTCTCTCCACTTTCACATACTCCTCTTGATTGCTGCTATATGCTTCTATATGTATATACATGCACATATATGCAGATGCATATATTCCTAAATATAACCTGCTGAGTCTGAAGAATGCTACTCCTATGTATGCTTCTCATTGAAATAAGAAAGGTCAGGTTGCCCTGCCCTCACCCTTGGGAGTCACCTTTGCCTGGAAACAGATGGCTGTTCACTACTCTTGAAAACAGGGCTTATTTTTTACAATACCAAAAATGGCTCTGGCCCCTTCCTGCCAAGAAGGGGTCTTGGTGTGTACACAGGGCTTGATTCCTCTGTAGGATGGCCTTGCTGACGGTTTACAAGATCAAAGGTTAAAAGCCCTTCACCTGGTGTGATATAATCTCAGCCCTTGACTTTAAAGACCCTAATCCTGATCTTTCTGGCTGCCAAGAGTTTTTCCAGTCTCTACCCTGTTTTCCTGTAGCATACTAGGGGCGGGGGTAATAAACTCTTCATTGGCTTAATAAAGTATGGTGATTTGTAACATTCTGGAGTGGATTACATCATTCAGGACTTTTGGTATTAGATAACCAGGTGGTGTGCTCTTCCCTGGGAAAGACTATTTCTCACACAAAACTATCTTTTAATAAGTTAGCTTTCCTTTCCTTTTAATTTTTTAATTCAAATAAATGTCTTTTTTTTTTTAAATTTCAGACTCCTGTAGTTGTGAAAAATGAAATCACATTTGACTTATTTTCGCCAAATGAACATTTACTCTGCAGTGAGGTAGGTAAGGCCACAGGGCCCACTGTCCCCACTGAGGGATGGCTTCATGGCCAGTCTATGTAAACAGCTCCTGTGCATCCACTTGCATTTACCCTTGTTCATCCTTGAGTCATGGTACAATTGAGTGGGTTTTTTGTTTTGTCTTGTTTGATTTTTTTCCCCAAACTTTTTTGAAGTGTAGCTGTCAATTGAAAATTGTATCTACTTATATATATATGGTACATATTTTAGTGATTCAATATACATACACACAGAATGATCTTTTTATTCATCAAATTAAGAATGTTTGCTTTTGTGGTTTAGAACGTGTAAAATCAACCATTTTAGCATGCTTAGTCTAAAAATTCTTAGTGTTATCTGAAGCAGTTAGCTGTCTCCCTCCACACAGAGATGTGTGTATGCATGCATATACTCGCTAACGCAAAGTCAGTATCAAGTCAATGTTTCTATGTCTTTTAAATTTATGTTATTATGTCATATCAGGAAAACAAAATCAAGACCTATTACTGTTTCTGTAATTCAGAAATCAAAATGATGATTATACTGTGTGTAAAATTTGTTATCACTCTTAAAAAATATTTTTATCATATTTCACTTAAAACGGCAGCATCATTTTAAAATAACCTATCAATACTAGGGGTTTTTGCTGTTTTGCATTCAGCTTATGAGGTGGATTATCAGCGAAATATATGCTGTATGGAAGATATTCAATGGAGGGATTCTGAGCAATTACTATAAGGGAAATTCAGGAGAGCTTCCTATTCTGCCGTGGAAACCCTGGGAACACATATATTCTCTCTGCAAGGCCGGGAAGGGCCACATGCCCTTGTTCAACAGCTACGGGAAGTATGTCATAAAGCTTTACTGGATGGTAAGTCACTCAAGCCTCTGTGCATTTGAATTCATTAGCCCTTCCTATAAAATAAGAAACCAGAATGAAAGCAACCACTGTGTTTCATCCTCTCAGGCAGTCTTGGATTTTCTATAGGAAGGTTAGCCTTCTCTGGCAGATTTCTAGGAGTCTGCAGCCAGACTCAAGGTGGCCTTCCATGAGTTCCAGCGATCCTTCAGTGGTCTCATCCAAAGCTTTGCCACAAGCGCTGAAACTCAGCGATTTCCACATGGGTTGTTTCTGTCAGCATGGTAGAAATTGGTGGCTACGTGGTTTTCCAGTTGATAAAAATCTGCTGTCTTTCAGCTGGGGGAAGAACTTCTACCTCTTTTGAAGAAACCTCCAGCTAGGAGGGCGCGTCATCCACACCAACATGTGTGTGCGTTACCATTATTAAACAATTTGTAAGTTCTTTCAGACAAGATATACTCTCCCCACCTCTGCCTTCTTGTCCATTTTCAGACACAAACCTTTTTTGCTTTTTTTTTTTTTATTTTGAAAGTTCTTCTCCAGTTCTGATGCCCTACTCATATTTGTCTATCCTTTGCTTCACCCTGGGAAGCTTTAGAAAATACCCTTGGCTCCCTTCCGCTGTGCTGTCATCGTGATCTGCGGCGGATGCGGTTTTACCCCGCGTTACTGGTCCTCCTGTACACTCTCCTCTTCTGTAATGCTTTCTTTCCACCGCAGAGCAATTTCCTTTTTTGGTCTTGTTAAGGAGATCCTTTTCCTTCCTCTCACGAGTCTCAGCGCCTTTTTCTTTGTGTCTTCTTAGAGGTAACATATTTCCTCAGAGCCTCTAATGTTTAAAACTCTGATTTTTTTTTTTAACTGTCTTTAGTGATACATGCCTGATAGCTCCCAAACTCAAGAGGCAGAAGCAGGGGATCCTGAAGTTCTAGGCCTTTCTGGGCTACAGAGTAGGTTCAGAGCTACTGTGGGCAATGAGGCCCTTTCTCAAGATAAAAGTTAAAGAAAAACAAACCCAGTCAAGCATGGGAGCTAAATGGTAGAGAGCTTGCCTAACTGTAAAGTTCTAGGTTCAAGCCTTCCGGGCCCCAGTGCTATAACACTAAGTAATTAATTTTGACTTTCATACCAGAATCTTGTTTCTCAGGAAAGTCTTCACATTGTGTTCAGCCTGGATTCTCAGCTAGTTGTACAAGGTTCTTTGACATCCATCAGACAGCAAACATATTGGGTGACACTGGAAAAGTGCATAGAGCACAGAGACTGGCTTCCACTTCCATCTGGCTATGATGACAGGATGCAGGGACATGTAGCATCTTCCCAAGTACCTTATGATTTCCATATTGCTTTGGCTTCCAAGAAAGAAAGAAGCAATGCAGCTATTGCTTCCCACTTGAGGTATAGAATAGTGTGGCCAGTCTCCCTCTGTCTCTGCACATAGTGTGGCCAGTCTCCCTCTGGCTCTGCGCATAGTGTGGCCAGTCTCCCTCTGTCTCTGCCCTCTCATCAGCCTGGAATAAACAGATAAGATATACAGTGAAGCCAATAATCTATCCCAGTTGTTAACAATATATTTATGTGAAAAATGTTTTTGTTTTTATTTCTCACTGAGCTTTGTATTTTCATTCACACTATTTTGTAATTTAAAGTTTCTAGGACCAGGGGCTACAGCAAAATGCTTGGGAACACTACGTCTGTTTCCCATGTCCTTTCCCCAGCACTTCCTTGACCTCCGGAAGCCACCTAGGAGAAGAGGCTGCAATTCTGTTTTGCTTTCTGCTGTGTCTTTTTGAGCCTGGGTCTCATGTACACTGGCTGGCCTTGGGCTCCTGTTGTAGGATGGCCTTGGACTGTCCCGTTCCCACCTCTCATCTGACAGAATGACTGGCATCGTCCATTAAGGAACACTTACAATCCTCCTTTTAAAATAAATTCTGCATGCTGCTCCATCAATTCAGTGTAGTGAACAGCACTTTCAAGATGTAAAACAATGCCAATGGAGAAATCTTCTTCTATTCCTCAGTTACTGTGTCCCCCAAGGAAATAACTATGCTTAATTTTATTATTATTTCTTATTTGCTTAGCAGACAAATTCAATGACTACTAACAAGTTCAAGACAGAAAATCTGAGTTCTTTGAAATACTAGCATATTTAGACAATCATAGTCATGATTCGTGTATATTTTCCTATTTATTTATTTATTTATTTATTTACTTACTTATTTATTTATTTAATTCACTTTACATTTCAATCATTGCCCTTCCCTCTCAGTCCCTCCCAAACCCCCATCCCTTCCACCTTCCTCTTCTCCTTTCAGAGGATGGAGGCCCCTTCTGGGTATTTCTCTACCCTGGCACTGCAGGGTTAGGCACTTACCTCTCCTACTGAGGTCAGTTAGGGGAACTGGATCCACAGGCAGGCAACAGAGTCAGGGATAGCCCATGTTTCAGTTGTTGGGGGACCCACATGAAGACCAAGCTGTACATCTGTGCAGGGGGCCTAGGTCCAGCCTAGGCATGCTTTTGTGTTGGTGGTTCAGACTCTGGGAGTCCCCAGGAATCCGTGTTAGTTGACTCTGTTGGTCTTCCTGTGTAGTCCCTGTCTCCTCTAGGTCCTCCAATCCATCTGCCAACTCTTCCACAAGACTCCCCATGCTTTGTCTAATATTTGGCTAGGGGTCTGTGGCATTAGTTTCAGTCAGCTGCTTGGTGGAGCTGTTATGAAACTGCCAGAGGACAGTTATGCTAAGGTCCTGTCTGCAAGCATGACACAGCATCATTAATAGCATCAGGGATTGGTTCTTGCCCATGGGATGGGTTTAAAGTTGGTTGGCCATTCCCTCAATCTCTGTTCCATCTTTGTTCCTGGACATCTTGTAGGCAGGACACATGTTGGGTGGAAGGTTTGTGGGTGGATTGGTATCTTGTCCCTGCATTGTGATTCCTCCCTGGCTATTGGAGGTGAATGCTCAATGTCTCCCACTACTAGGAGTCTCAGCTGGAGTTACCCCACAGACTCTCTGGAGCGTCCTCCGACCCGGGTCTCTGGCCTTTCCCCCACCCCCACAGATCTCCATTCCCTTCCCCCACTCTCCCTACATGTGACCCCTCTGTACGTTCCTTGCCTCATTCCCTCTCCCACCCAGTTTCCTCTTTCCGTTCACCTCTGTCATCTATTTTATTTCCCCATCGAGTGAGATTCAAGCATCTTCCCTTGGGCTCTCCCTGTTAGTTGGCTTCTTTGAGTCTGTGGATGAGAGTGGGTGGGTATCCTGTGCTTTATGACTAATATTCACCTGTAAGTGGACCACGTACATTCCACGCATGTCCTTTTGGGTCTGGGTTACCTCACTTGGGATGATTATTTTCTTATTCTATTCGTTTGCCTGCAAGTTTCATGATGCCCTTGATTTTAATAGCTGAGTTGTATTCCATTGTGTAAACGAACCACATTTTCATTATCCATTCTTCAGTTGAGGGACATCTAGGTTGTTTTCAGTTTCTAGCTATTATGAATTAAGCTGCTATGCATATAGTTGAGCAAGTGTCCTTGTGGTTTGGTGGAGCAACTTTTGGGTATGTGTCCAGGAGTAGCATAGCTGGGTCTTGGGGGACAACTATTCCTAAATTTTAGAAAGAGCCAAATTGATTTCCAGAGTGGTTATTACAAGTTTACACTCCCACCAGCAATGGAGGAGTCTTCTCCCTTGCTCCACATTTTTGTCAGCATATGCTATCTATCACTTGAGGTTTTTATTCTAAACATTCTACTGGGTATAGAATGGTTGGAATCTCAGTCATTTTGATCTGCATTTCCATACTGATTTAATGATGTTGAACATTTCTTTAAATGCTTCATGGCCACTGGAGATCCATAAGGTTGAGAATTCACTGTTAATCTCTGTACCCCATTTTTATGTGGGTGATTCACTTTGTTGGTATCTAACTTCTGGAGTTCTTTGTATATTTTGTCCCTCTGTCAGATGTAGGGTTGGTGACAATATTTTCCCAATCTGTAGGCTGTCATTGTGTCATTTTGGCAGTGTCCTTTGCCTTAGAGAAGATTTTCAGTTTCATGAAGCCCCATTTATTTTTATTATTTATTTAATTTAAAAATAAAGTTTCACTTCTTAAATACCATGTTAACTAGATCAATCATATTATTAGGGGGAACTTTTTGTTTATAACTACAAACCAAGTTTTTCTTCAAGAAGAACTTTTTTCTCCCCAGCATGTACTCTATCGCACTTCCTCTTCAGAAAAGAGCAGGCTTATTGCTCTAGCTAGGGCTTCAGGTTCTGTGTTAGAGAGATAGGGGGAGAGTAGACAGCCATGTCTTGTCTCTGATTTTACTGGAATCGTTTGACTTTCTCTCCATTTAATTTGAAGTTGGCTATTGGCTTAGTGTATATTGTCCTTATTGTGTTTAGATATATACTTGTATTCCCAGTCTCTCCAAGACTTTTAGAATGGAGTGGTGTCATATTTTGTCAAAGGCCTTTTTATTTTAGTATAATTAGTGAGTATTGTTAAAAATTCTTCTTTCATGGGAATCAAGTTGGCCACTTCATAGGATGGTTTATAATTAAAATGTGAGAGGAGACCCACCATGACTATTTTTTATTGTGACAAAATATGCCAATATTTTAACATACTGTTTTAACCATTTAAGGGTACAGTTAAGTTGTGTTCAGTATTTTCACAGTTTGTGAAAATGATCACTACTTATTTCTGGAATATCTCATCATTGGAAGTGGAGACTTTGTTTTCAGTGGATGATGGCTACCCATTACTTCCTGAAGCACCACTTAGTGGGCACTTTCTATTGCTATGGGACTCTTAATTTCATTTTTATTGTTGTAATAAATTATGTGTATTTGCCTGAATATTTTTTACAGATTCTAGTTTGCCATTGGAGAAATGCCAAGGCTTGTTTTCTATATTAAAAATTAGATAATTATCTAGGAGCACTCAAATATTGAGATTGGAAATATAAGATTAGTAAGCTTATGTCTGTATCAACACTAATAATTAAAGTTATATTTAAAGAATTTAAAATATATGTAGAATATAAATTTTTATATGAAAATTGTATTATGTTCAATCTTATTTTAGTCAAGTCATGTTTTCATTCTGCTGTTTGAAACATATTTACTTTATTATATTCTCATAGACCATCCAAAAGAAGGAGCAGTATTGGTATCGCAGTAGACATGCTATAATAATATTTTTCAGAACCTAAAATAGTCAATCAGATTAGTTCTGAAAACTGCATCTCAGTTTTCTAACAGAGGATGTTAATATCAGTTCTTCTTTCATAGAAAGGTAAAAGTTAGTGGAAATATGTAGTGATGTCTCTGGTGAGATGTGCACAGACCCGTCAGTCATTTCACGGACACTGCCTTGCTTTCTTCTCATCTTTAGGGATGCTGGAGAAAGATAACTGTTGATGACTTCCTGCCCTTTGATGAGGATAACAATCTATTGCTTCCAGCTACAACCTATGACTTTGAACTCTGGCCAATGCTACTGTCGAAAGCTATCATTAAGCTGGCAAATGTTGAGTACGTAAAGAGAAATTATCACTTATTTGTGGGAAAATAGTGGGGCGGGGCCAATGACATCTATGCTGACAGCCTTTAATAAAATTATCTCAAGGAAATCTTTCCTTCTACACAATGTAAGCTTTCAGATATGAAAGTTACTGTGACCACAGCATGGGTTTAAAGTATTGGCTTAACTGAGGAAAAGACAAAAAGCATCCCAAGAAAACACACTCAAAACAATTCTGTACTCTCTGTTTTCTTACTAGGAATGCAAAGCATATCACAGAAATTGCTTCATCAATTAATCAGAGAAATTGTTTCTTTGGGGAAAATATTAAATCACTTAAATGTTGAATAATATATACTCAGATCTAATTAATGGTTTTAAATCTGCATTTGCAGCCATAATGTATAAACCTTAGAAAGACATGAGCTCTTAGAAGGATGCCAAAGTTCTCTTTAGGCGTTTGCTGCCATCGCTCACATGATACCATCATGTTGAAAACTATTCCTTTCTTTCAGTATATTTGCAAAATATGCTTGTATTTATCTTCCTGCGAGACTTTTGCACCGCCTCATAGGAGTCAGCCACGTCCTACAGACAAGCCTGTCTTCCATTTCAGGACAAGTCACCCTGAAAGCAAGGCTCAGATTCTGGAGTTTGGTGTGATGGCAACTGTGCACTCTCACACACACTGCACATGCCTGAATCCAGAACCCCCTGCCGTGTGCCATAGCAACCAAATAGGCCCTGTCTGTCGGCCTGCTGCTGAAAGCTCAGCCCCTCCCTTCTCTAAGGATCATGAGCAACAGGGTTCCGATGGCAGGGCTGCATTGTGCGGACAGTCTTCTGACTCTGCTTCTTTGAGTTTCTCAAGAATACATAGCAAAGCAGCCACCACATTGCCAGCCTCCTCCTCAGCCTTCTTGGTTACCCTCAGTTCCTCCTGACAATGTGTTTCACTCAGTTTTCAGTTCAACATTTCAAAGGGCTTATTGATTTATCTCTCCAAAACTTTTGCCCAGATTATTTTGTTTCTTTTGAGTAGATAAATATTATTAAGTATTTCCACCAGCCACAGTTATGTCTGTTTGGCAAAAATAAGCATAATGCTCTTGGTGTCACTAAGAATTGGAGCTGCCAGGCTGGTGAAGCATTGAATAGACGACCTGGATAGCTGCGGCAGCATTTCATTAGTTGTCAAGCCATGGTTCAGTAGAATTCATTAAGAACATGACTAATAGAGTTATTCCTTTAAAATAAATAAACAAAGCCAGTTTGAACATAAAAGACTAATTGAAGTATAGTATATTTTTAAAAGATTTCTAGTGCGACCTGCCTTACATGACATCATTTATATTTTTCTATAAATTCATCTCAGATTTGATTTTATATGTGAGGGTTAGCATTCTACAGACAAACCTAACTGTGGTGATTTACATATCCACGTGGAATATGGACAGAAAAGAGCATCATTTCCATAAGGCTTGCAACGTTGCTTTTAGAATGAAACTGCCAGAGGCGTTTATGGACTACAGTGAACCATACACCGTGTGTATGTTGTCTTTGAGAAATATAGAGGCATCAGAATCCATTAAATAAGCCTGTGCAAACCATAAACGGTGGGCTGTATAACTGACAGGCTGTGAATTCCCTCCAAAGGAAAGGATGTGTCCTGTCAGTCCGCAATGATAACACTATGGTTGGCACAGGGTAAGCTGTACCTCTACTCTGGGGTGGAAGGCTTTCTATGACTCCTTCTATTTCTTTAGGCATTATGGGACTGTTTAGATGATCTACTTGGTCCTGATTTAATTTTGGTATTTGGTATCTGTCTAGGAAATTGTCCATTTCCTCCAGATTCTCCAGTTGTGTTGAGTATAGGCTTTTGTAGTAGGATCTGATGATTTTTTGAATTTCCTCAGTTTCTGTTGTTATATCTCCCTTTTCATTTCTAAGTTTGTTAATTTGGATACTTTCTCTGTGCCCTTTGGTTAGTCTGGCTAAGGGTCTATCTATCTTGTTGATTTTCTCATAAAACCAGCTCCTGGATTTGTTGATTCTTTGTATGGTTCTCTTTGTTTCCACTTGACTGATTTCAGCCCTGAGTTTGATGATTTCCTGTCTTCTATTCCTCCTGGGTGAATTGGCTTCTTTTTGTTCCGGGGCTCTCAGGTGTGTCGTTAAGGTGCTAGTGTATGCACTCTCCATTTTCTTTTTGGAGGCACTCAGGGCTATGAGTTTTCCTCTTAGCACTGCTTTCATTGGGTCCCAAAGATTTGGGTATGTTGTGCCTTCATTTTCATTAAATTCTAAAAAGTCTCTGATTTCTTTATTTCTTCTTTGGCCAAGGTGTCATTGAGTAGATTATTGTTCAGCCTCCATGTGTATGTGGGCTTTCTGTTGTTTTTGTTGCCATTGAAGACCACTCTTATTCCATAGTGATCCGATAGGAGGCATGGGATTAGTTCGATCTTATATTTGTTGAGGTCTGTCTTGTGAACAATTATATGGTCGATTTTGGACAAGGTACCATGAGGTGCTGAGAAAAAGGCATATTCTTTTGTTTTAGGGTGAAATGTTCTATAAATATCAGTCAAGTCCAATTGGTCCAAAGCTTCAATTAGTTTTATTGTGTCCCTGTTTTTTGTTTTCCTGATCGGTCCATCGAGGAAAGTGGAGTGTTGAAGTCACCCACAATTATTGTGTTAGGTGCAATGTGTGCTTTGAGCTTTAGTAAAGTTTCTTTTACGAATGAGGGTGCCCTTGCATTTGGCGCATAGATGTTCAGAACTGAAAGTTCTTCTTGGTGGATTTTTCCTTTGACCAGCAAGAAGTGTCCTTCTGTATCTCTTCTGATGACTTTAGGTTGAAAGTCAATTTTATCTGATATTAGAATGGCTAATCTGGCTCGTTTCCTGTGACCATTGGCTTGTAAAATTGTCTTCCAGCCTTTTACTCTAAGGTAGTTTTTGTCTTTGACATTGAGGTGTGTTTCCTGTACGCAGCAAAATGTAGGGCCCTGTTTCCTTATCCAGTCTGTCAGTCTATGTCTTTTTATTGGGGAGTTGAGTCCATTGACGTTAAGAGATATTAAGGAAGAGTGATTATTATTTCCTGTCATTTTCGATGTTATTTTTATATTTGAGTGGTTATCTTCTTTTGGGTTTAATGAAAGAAGGTAACTATCTTGCTTTTTCCAGGGTGTTGTTTCCCTCCTTGTATTGGAGTTTTCCTCCTATTATTCTTTGCAGAGCTGGGTTTGTAGAAAGATATTGTGTAAATTTGGTTTTTTCATGGAATATCTTGGTTTCTCCATCTATGGTGAATGAGAGTTTTGCTGGGTATAGTAGTCTTGGCTGACATTTATGTTCTCTTAGAGTCTGCATGAGATCTGCCCAGGATCTTCTAGCTTTCATGGTCTCTGGTGAGAAGTCTGGTGTGATTCTGATAGGTCTTCCTTTATATGTTACTTGGCCTTTTTCTCTTGCTGCCTTTAATATTCTTTCTTTGTTTAGTACATTTGGGGTTTTGATTAATATGTGACAAGAGGTATTTCAACTCAGGTCCAGTCTGTTTGAAGTTCTGTATGCTTCTTGTATATTCATGGGCATCTCTCTCTTTAAGTTGGGAAAGTTTTCTTCCATAATTTTGTTGAAGATATTTGCTGGCCCTTTCAGCTGTAAATCTTCACTCTCATCTATACCTATAATCCTTAGGTTTGGTCTTCTCGTTGTGTCCTGGATTTCCTGGATGTTCTGGGATACAAGCTTTTTGCATTTTGCATTTTCTTTGACTGTTGAGTCAATGGTTTCTATGGTATCTTCGGCATCTGAGATTCTTTCTTCCATCTCTTGTATTCTGTTGTTGATATTTGCATCTATGGCCCCTGATTTCTTCTCAAGGTTTTCTATCTCCAAAGTTGTCTCCCTTTGTGATTTCTTAGTTGTTTCTAATTCTGATTTTAGATCCTGGATGGTTTTGCTTAGCTCCTTCACTTGCTTGTTTGTGTTTTCCAGTAATTCTTTTGGATATTTTTGTGTTTCCTCTTTCATGACTTCTGCTGTTTGACTCACTTTCTCGAACTGCATTTCTTTAAGATTTTTTTTTTGTTTCTTCTTTATTGACTTCTATCTCTTGAGCCTTATTCTCCTGAATTTCTTTAAGTGATTTTGTGTTTCCATTATACCGGTTTCTATCTTATTCATGTTCCCCTGTATTTCTTTAAGAGATTCATTTATGTCCTTTTTGTGTTCTTCTAGCAGCATCATGAACAGTGATTTTAAATCCAAATCTTGTTTTTCTGGTGTGTTTGTGTAACCAGGACTTGCTGTTGTTGGAGAGTTTGGATCAGACGCTGCCATATTGTCTAGATTTCTGTTAGTAGCATTCCTGTGTTTGCCCTTTGCCATCTTGTTATTTCTGGCGTTAGTTGGTCTTGTCTCTGGCTGCTATTTGTGCCTCCTGTGAGGCTATATGGCTATTTCTGCAACACTGGATGGCTGGGCTTCCCCTGTTACAGATTGCTAATGCACTGCCCTCCTCTTGGGTGCCCTTGCAGCCCTACTGTGCCTTGCCCCAGGTTGTCGGTGTGAACCAGGCAGTGCCCGTTTGCTCCTTCAGTGAGCGCTGATGGTCTATGCTGCTGCAGGACCTTTACCGAGTGCTGGTCACTCTGCTGGGCAGCCGATCTCCCAACCTGGTTGGTGCACACAAGGCTAGCCTAACTGCTGAGGCCCTGAGTCTAGGCAAAAGCCTGGCAGGCTGAGGCCCGAGCAAAGTTCCCCTAGGGCTATGACTGTTAATTGGGTCTGTCAGGTGGCCAGGATAGAGGAGTGCTCGCGCTCCCTGAAAGTGCTGGGAGAGTCTGCTGGGCTAACAACCTCCTGGCTGGGTCAGCACACAGATGGCCCACCGAGCAGCCTAGGACCTGGGGGCAGTCCAAGGCCTGTCCATCTTAGACCCCCCGCTATGTTAGCCTCGGGCTATGACTCTTAGCTGACTTTGCCTGCTAGAACTCTCTGGCGTCCTGTAGTCAAAATGGCGGGGAGCGTGCGCCGGGCCAAGCAAACAACCTCCTGGCACACAGATGCCTCCCCCCGCCCCCCCAACAGCCCAGGGCCTGAGTGCAGGCCAACGCCCATCGGGCTTAGACCCCCCCCCCCCCCCCCCCCCCCGCTTTGTTGGCCTTGGGTTATATTTGAGTACTTCAGTCTGTCTGTGGCACCTGAGATCCGAGATGGCGGAAAGACTCTCGTAACTGACTGGCGGGAGGCAGAGTTCTGAAGTGGCTTCTGTGGGGTGAAAGGCGCTATAAATCTGCCACCACTTGCAGCCCAGCTGGTCAGCAAAGGTCAGTGGTAGTGGGGCGCAGGGCCTGCCTGGACCCTGTCACCTTGGTTCCAATGCTGATGGCCCTTCCGCTGCTGCCACTGCTGCCTCTGCTTTATGTTTAGCAAATCAATGGAAATTTTAGAACTTTCAAACAAATACTTCCTAAAATGTGATTCCCTTGTCCAAAGAAAACAACAAAAATCATATCTTCATGCTTTCAAAATACATTTAAAAGTATAATATTAGGTCTATTCAGGCACTGTTTACTAACGAAAGCATTGAGCTTATAAGATAGCATTTCTTTATGGTGTGCAGCCGCTGGGAGGTCCTGCATTAATTGCTATGGTGCTCTGTAGAGTGTTTCCTACTCTTTATTTACTGCTTTGTGTTTCCAAATGTTGGTGATTGTAATACCACGTATTCTTTTTTTCCAGCATCCATGTAGCACACAGGAGAGAGCTAGGAGAACTCACAGTAATCCACGCTCTTACCGGGTGGCTGCCTGAAGTCATCCCTCTTCAGTAGGTTTTTCAAAAAGATATTCATTCATCTGTTTATTATCTGTCTATCCATCTACCCACCTATCTATCTATCTATCTATCTATCTATCTATCTGGTGTAGGGAGTGGTGTGCCAAGGTATACCTGTGGAAGTTAGAGGGCAATGTGTGGGTTCTAGGGATCAAATTTAGATCAGAAGGAATCACAAGAAGCACCACTTACACGCTTGGCTATCTCGTCGACCTTTCTTAGGTAGATTTAAAGACTAAGTTGCTCATATTTTTTTTCTTTCCAACATTTCTTTAAGATGTTCTTTAAGATTAATTCAAGAATGGCCACGATTTACAAAATGATTGGGAGCACAGCATTTTATAGTATCATTTAAAATGCCTTGTAAGTTTTAGGGTCAGTTATTCTTCCTTATGTAGCAGAGCAATACACTAGATTGCTTGTTGAATGAAGGCTAGAGTAATCATAGAGCAGGCAATCAAGAAAAATCTGTTTGTCCTTATCTATCTGCAAGACTTATGCCCCCAGAGCACAGTAGGCAGGTCTGCCATGTGGTACAGAGAAACCTTCCTTCAACTACTGTTCTTGTGGCACAACTCAACATGCCAATGAGTCACAGGTGCTGGAGTTGGAAGTGCATGATGACTGTACACCCTGCTCTGTGGGGCATCCTCACATGCACCACAGGAGTCTGATCCCATCCCCGCCTGCAGTGGCACAGCATCTCCATTCCACTTAGCTTGCCCTCACACCTTAGCACACCCCGTCAGTCCTGCGCTCAAAGCTCAGTCCCTCCTTTTCTGCAGGAAGCATAGCTTTGGACAGGTATATTTCATGCGTTCTAGGAGACATCCAATTATTTAAATAGCTAGTTCTGAACCTGAGCTTGTACATCGTCTTCAGGAAAGAATAGTGTATTGTTAGGGAAGAGGCAAAACAAAGGGAAAGGACTTGAAGTTGGTGCAGGTGGCAGTCTTGGGAAGACAAGTATGCATCCTTACTTGAGAGGACAGATTGGTAGGACCTGCCATGTAGGGCATTCTGATGTGGCCTGGAGCCCCATTCAGTCCGTCTTTCTTCGTCTGCTGTGCTTAGCAGTGGCTCTGAACAACTGTCAGAGAGCATGTCCTCAGTCAGTATATGTGAACTGAGTTAGTCATTTGTAAAGTATTTTCAAAGTCTTCCTAAAAACATGTGTAACATTTTTTCAGGCTCTTCAAGCAGAAGCCCATACTTGCCTCTATCCCTGAAACTGATGATCCATTGACTTCAAAGGATTAGTTGAAATTAGAGTAGCTGACTAATTAGTGTGAGAAATAAGGGAATGAGGAACAGAGTAAATAAGGAACTGGGTTAGAAGAAGTATAATTCCCCCAAAGTGTTTGATATGCTAGTGAATTCTAGAGCATGAATTGGAGAGGGGATAGGGAGGAGCTCATATGCTAATGGCTTTTGATACCACATTAAAAAAAATTCTACCATCTTTTCTACCCAGAGGGGGAGGATATCACTGGAAAATCCTATTCAGGAGGATGCCTTTGTACACATGGTGTTTATACACATATATCTTATATGCACATACAGCATATACACATGCATAGCATATACAGCATATATATAGCATATAATCACATATAGCATATGAAAGCATGTATATATTTGACATGTCATGTATTTAGTGTGTGTATCCTCCTCTGCTAGCTTGAATTATCCACTAGTTTTGATCTCTGTATCATCAAAGCCGTGTACATAGTAGAAATGCAATAAAAGCATAGTCAGTGAATAATATTTCTAACGAAAAATTAAGATAACAGTTGAGCTTAGTCTTGGGAACTAAGAAGTTAATTATCCTGTCAATAACATTTGACATCAGGTAGAAAACCATCATCTGAGGATTAACACAAATGTATTTCCTCTAAGTCCAGCGTATGTAGACAGAGTTTGGGAGCTCTTGAAGGAAATACTACCCGAGTTTAAGCTCACGGAAGAGCCCAGTTCCGAAAGCAAAATCACAATAGACAAACTGAAGGAAGCCACAAAAGAGAGGGACAGCAAGGACAGCAGGGACAGTAAAGACGGCAAAGATGGCAAAGACGGCAAAGATGGCAAAGACGGCAAAGATGGCAAAGACGGCAAGGATGGCAAAGACGGCAAAGATGGCAAAGACGGCAAGGATGGCAAAGACGGCAAGGACGGCAAAGATGGCAAAGACGGCAAGGATGGCAAGGACGGTAAAGATGGCAAGGAATTGAAGGATGCAAAGGACTTCAAACCGGAAGTCTCCCTTACAGCCCTGAAGACTCCTGAGAAGGGCGACAAAGCTGCCAAGGGTAAGCCATCAAAAGTCATCCGACAGGCCAGAACATAGAGATGCTACACAGACCCTGTTGAGGCTAATGATATTTTTGTTTTTGTTTTTATGTTGCTACCAAGTCTTAACTGTCCTTTTGATTTTAGAACTCTCAATGTGTCTTGTACTTCCCTTTTAGTAAATTGAACAGGCAGTTCTCAATTTTGCTCATATTAAATTACTGCTGTATTAGAAGGAGACAAGTCTAGATCGCTACTAGAATATCTTTCTCATCCTTATATGCAGAATGGTATGGAGCCACACAACAAAAGTAAAAAACTTACCTTGTTGTTTTGACAGAATGTGATATGAGCATGGATTACATAAATTAAAATTTAAGGTAGGGGTTCAAATATGAAGAAAACTAATTTCAAATTATGTTTTATAAAATACACAGTCATTTCTATTTTCAAGATAAAAAGTTGATGAATAATTTATTCTGTGCTCACTGAACTATCTTATAACTATGTATATGAAGAACCTGCTTACGAAGTAGAATTAAATCTACTAGAAATATTCAGATTTTTCTGTATATTTTGGTAGTATCTAAAAGGTTCTTTCAAACATTAATGCTTTAGAAAGTATTAACATGTTGTCAAAATTATTCTCTATGAAGATTGTTTCTAACCTAGGAGGGAGAAACAGGAAGGTCATAAATTGTAGCCAGTCTGGATAACCATGTGAGCTACTGTGAGACACCCTGTCTTAAGAACCCAAAGGTTATAACTCAGTGGTGGAATACTTGCCCAGCATAAGCAATGCCTTAAGTTTTATTCCCAGCTCTGAAAAGGAAAAGTAAATAAGAGACAATATCTGCTGGTGTTTCTTACCATGTAAATACAGAAAATTTTATGTTAAATCTTCCAACATGTATCAAGATCATCTGTGTAAGTAGTGTGTACCCACACAGGCCTAGCTTGATGAAAATAAGCAAAGAAAAAAGAATGGATTGTTTTTTAGTATATTCCCAATTAGTTTTCTTCTAGAAGCCTCTTTTGATGTTTCATAAATTAACATCCAGGCATCCAGCCATTAATATTCATCTAAATATACTCTTTGCTGATAAAAGTACTGTTAATTTTCTGGGAATTGGTGATCATCTTGGGAAGCAGAAACAGATGTGGAAGGAGTCACCTTCTGAGCCCGATGATCTAGTGAGAAACGCTCGCTAGCAAAAGGAAGCTATGCTAACCAGAACCTAAACAATGCTCTTAGAAGGGAAATACAGGAAAGAGTGGAAGTCAGCCACCGGGGTCTGTTGTAGTCTGCAAAGATGAGTGGGGGGGTAGCCCAAAGAAGGCTGTGGCTGGAGTGCTGGCAGCAGAGGAGAACATGGGCACAGATGCCAGGGAACACGTGGAGCATGTTTGGGTATTAGAAGGCAGGGTGTGGGATGTGTTCAGATGAAGCAGAACGAACCGGTAACTGGTTTAGGAGAAAACTGGGCATGACACTTCCAGAGGACCCTGCTATACCACTCCTGGGCATATACCCAGAGGATTCCCTGGCATGTAATAAGGACACAAGCTCCACTATGTTCATAGCAGCCTTATTTATAATAGCCAGAAACTGGGAAGAACCCAGATGTCCCTCAATGGAGGAATGGATACAGAAAATGTGGTATATTTACACAGTGGAATAATACTCAGCAATTAAAAACAATGAATTCATGAAATTCTTAGGCAAATGGATGGAACTGGAAAATATCATCCTAAGTGAGGTAACTCATTCACAAAAGAACACACATGAAATGCAGTCACTGATAAGTGGATATTAGCTCTGGATACCCAAGACACAACTCACATATCAAATCATTCCCAGGAAGAAGGAAGGAGGGGGCCCTGGTTCTGGAAAGGCTTGATGCAGCGTTGTAGGAGAATACCAGGACAGAGAAGTGAGAGGGGGTTGATTGCAGAATGGGTGGAAGAAAAAGGGCTTATGGGACTTATGGGGAGGGGGGAACCGAGAAAGGGAAAATCATTTGGAATATAAACAAAGAATATAGAAAATAATAAAATAAAAAATAAATAAAGCAGGCAGGAGCGATCATATAGAGTGTTTTAGATCATGCTTGGAGTCCTGGTCTTCATTGTAAGCACTCCTGACAGGCAGTGAAGAGTTTACAAGGGAATCAAGATGGAATTTGCTTTATCAAAAGTTAGTGTTGGTCCCAACAGACAAGAATATTTTGGCAAATTTCAGAGAAGATTAGAGAATAAATTGTGGACAAATTCAGAGAAAAAAGGTTTGGAGACTGACTGTGGGGCCAGCTCACGAAGTGGCATCTTGAGATACAGAAAGTTGAGAGGTCCAGTAAGATGACTGTTTCAAAAAGAAAAAAGCAAAAGAAAACTAATTATAAAATGCAGAACTTGGTTTGGGTAAGTTATGTAATTCTGAGTTGTTCAAATTGGAAACACGGTGAGGCTTGCAGGAAGGTACCACAGAATGATTTGGGTCATATTTAATCTGAAATGCCTTGAACATAATCAGATGAACTTTTAGTCTCAATTTGGCAACAGGCATTTAGGAGGCATTCACAGCTATGGTGGGTGATATTTCTCAAAAAAGACAGCATGGCCTGAGATGGTAGGAACTGAACCTGGGGACTGTAACTATCTGAGAACAGGTACAAACAACAGACTGGAGAGGCAGAGCAATGCGTGGCCAGAGAAGTGGGGTAAAGAAAAGATGAGTGTCCTGGCATTAAAATCAGGGTGGGGGTGTTTCTCCAAGAAAGAGATTCTATAGAGAGATGAGCTATGATGTAAACTTCAGTTCCTCCATCAGATGTTAGATGTCAATAGATCTTGGGATTGGTGCACATAGAGAGCTGTGGAAGAGTTAAGGGGAGAGGAAGAGATATAATATACAGACAACTCTGTGAGAAACTTGGTCTTGAAGAAGAGCAGTACTAACTCAGAAGCTGATAGTGATTAATGTGAGTTTAGAATTGTTAATCCAAGGAGGGAGTACACAACAGTGCTACAGGGTGGCCCTCCAGCAGGATGTGAATCCAGCTCTTCCTCCCTTCTCAGGAAGAGGACACCACCACTGTCATTTAAGATGGGTCTTCCTAGTCACTCTGTAGAACTGCTGAGTTTTCCTCAGCCCTGGGGAGGCATGGCCGTGCTGATCTAACGGTCAGGCATGGGTCATTGGGGGCACGGGGTGAACAGATACAGGGGTAGGTGAGAATAGATAAGCTTGGTTTGGAAGAGGATGAGGAATCCTGACAAGAGATCTGGATTTTCTCTGTTCCTAAGAAGCCTAGTCCTGAGCTGAAAGCGAGTCTGAGCTGGAACATAGAGACTGGCTGGAGATTTATCAGCAGTGTGGTGAGGCTTATGGACCTCGCTAGGGAGAAGGGACTTCCAGTGACACACAGATAACAAGTTGCTTATAGTGGGGGTTTCCCAAAATCATGAAATTAAAAGACAGATAACACGGTAGTCTAGTGGTAAACATTTAAAAGAGCCGGATTGTTTTTCTATGTATGTGTTTTTATGAGCTATATTATAATCAAATTCCAAATAGGAATTTGAGAGTAAAGTTCAGTTTTAAAATTGCAAGTGAAATCACATATTGCTACACAAAAATTGCTTCAACTAAGTTGATATTTATACAGGGTAAAGGTTTTGTTAACCTAGCTTTTAATAACCTAGCTTTTAAATTTCTCAGTTAAATATCTCAGTCTATATTTAAAGTTATACTCATGTTTGCTTTTATGTCTGACATACATTTAAATTAAGCTTCAGACTCTGAGACAGGCTTATTTTCAATTCTAAGGGACATCGTAAATTGTTTAGGTAATAATCTTTAATAATTGTACATCTTTTTAAAGAAGTGAACAGGAGTCCAGAAAGGTTTATAAATTTAACAGTTGATACAAAGATTCTAAACTCACTTTCTGGATTGAAGGGATTTATTAGGCAAAAAAAAAATTGACTTTTTTAAATTAAAATGAGATAATCATCCATAGAGCTATGTTCACAAGCGAGAATTCAAATGGCGAGGACAGCTCAGTACACGGTTTATTGCACAAGCAGTACTTAAAACAGGCAGTTGTTTGATGGATGTGGTTGGATTTCAACCTTACAAAAGGGTATTTTCCTGAAAGAAAATGGTGTTTTCTCGAACTCCAGACCCCATGTAGAGAAGACTGAGAAGGCCCTGTATAGATAGGGACTAATCTTTCAATGCATGCTTCCCTGGTTTTGTTTGTTTGCTTCCATTTTTAAAATGAGAAAATAAGCCTGGAATTATGATTATATATAAATAAAATATACCCATCTGGCTGGAGAGGTGGCCTCCTGGTTAAGAGCACTTTCTGCAAAGCGTTAGGGTCTGACTCTGCATCCCCAGCACCCATACAGAGAGCATGGGCTGTTGGGGTCAGAGACAAGACTGTCCTAGCCAATGAGTCGAGCTGAAACAAGGGCTCCGGATTTAGTGCGAGGGAGACACTACTTCAAGGGAAAGGGGAGAAACAAAGAGAAGGACACCCACATTTCCCAGTGCCTCTACATGTGCATATATGGCACAGATGCCCATACACATATACACGCAAGCATGTATCCAAGCCACTATCTGCATACAACATAAAACTATGTATAATAATTTAGTTTTCATGCATATAATACATATTCATTCTGCCCAGATTTAATAGACCATGCTAATTTTTTAGGATTGTTTTTCTCTTGCTTTAGTGTGATATTTCTTCTAATCAGAAGAGATTTACATTTGGGGAGAAATTAAGACTATAGTTTTGTGTTTGAATGTTATTGCTTTGGTCTTCTGTAGGACACACTGGCTGAATATATAGCACACTCTGGGGTTTTCCAGATAAAAGATTTACTATGTTTTTTTAATGTGTCAGAGAAAGCAGATGCAAAAGACCTTGGGAAGAAGATTAAGAAGGATGGAGAGAAGGAGAAGGAAAGATTCAAATTTTCACTGCATGGTTCGAGACCCTCATCAGATGTTCAGTACTCTATGCAGTCCTTGTCAGATTGTAAGCTCTCAGTCTCTTACAGTAACTATCTTAGTCGCTACCTAAGCTGATGGAAAATGTTGGCACATAGACGTGGTACCTTTTCTCTTTTGAAGTGTCTAAGTAAGCAAGTTCAAGTTTTCCCTGAAACATCGGTCCTTTGTATAACTGGCGGGGTGCATGGTGGAGATGAAACCAGGAGCAAGATTACCCTTGACAAAGCTTCATCTTAAAACAGGACCAAATGCTGCCAAATGCTGTTTCCCCCTTTCCCTTGTGAAGGTAGAAACAATAATACATTCCCCTTCCCTGCCTCAGAACTCATTGTTACGCTGGGCATGGTGGCACACACCTTTAATCCTAGCACTCTGGAGGCAGAGGCAGATGGATCCTGAGTTTGAGGCCAGTTTGATCTACATATTGAGCTCCAGGCCATCTGAGGCTACATGGAGACCCTGTCTTTAAAAAAAATGCAATGAAAAAAACAAGGTTAAGAATGAACAGGATGTGACTCAGATTTGGGCTGTTGAGTGCTGCCTAAAGTCACACTGACTGTGTGAGGACCAGACTAGGCAAGGAGTCCCTTTAAAGCCAGGTTCTAGCTCTGCACACCACCGCAGCAGCATCTAAGGGGATTCTCAGAATTAAGAATTAAAATCCAAGCCATTTATCTGGATTGCCTGCCACACTTCAGCTTACTTATGAATAGTGTTTGAATTCTTAAAAGTGCCTAAGATAGAACACTGGGTTTTACTGAGCTGGTTCTACAGAGAAGTCTTATCTGACATAAATAATAGTCTGTAGACCTCCTCCCCTATGCAGGTGATTTTAAGTAGATTTTTGAAGATACATTTTCTTCCACCAGTTGCTTTCGTTTTAGTGATAGGAGGTTATGAGTATTCAAAAGATAGCTGACTTGTAGACTCAGTTTCTATGGAAAAGAATGATTCCATTTTTTATTATTTGTATTCTAATTAACAATAGAACTGTAATATGTTTTAACTAGCTCTAAGAAGGCATGGGAAATTTAATATAAAACACATGTTTTATTAATTTTCTGAAGTTAATGTTTAACACAGCAATAGTTAAAATAAAAAGACATTCATAGTTTTATAATTCTATAAAGAAGAGAAGTTGTATAAATATTTATGCATGTTTATCATCTGTATGTGCTTACATTTCTGTAATATCTACTGCAATCAACTACTTACTATTAACTATATGACATTTAAAGGTTTCCCCCTAGTTTGTTACTTTCAAAGTAACTGTTATGCATAAATGTAACCTACAAATCATTCAAACAGTACATTTAATTTTTTCCAGTTAAGTGAATTTAAGGCTATTATGAGTGTCCAGAATTCTTCTCAACAGTATTTAATGAGAATATGGGCCTGTCCTAGAGTTCTGACACCTTTAGCCATATGGATTCTCAAGATTTTACCAACATACGTGGAAATGGGTGGGATGATTACAGTTGAGACGTTTAAGGTCCAAACTCATGTCTGTTTACATTGCATTACATTGCAGTTGGCCATACGTAAGAGGCTTGGAGAGACAGTTTGGCTAAGTGTTATAGAGGGAAATGGCGCTCTCTGGTTGACAGCAGCTAACCTTTGTCAAATTTGACTTCCCTGAACAGTGGATCCTCAGTTCACCCTTTTCCCACAACTACGTAGTCAGTACTTTACAAAATTATGAGCCAAATTATTCAGTAACTGCATCTAGTTCTCGGTCCAAGAACTTTAGCATGCACACTTGCCCACATATGCACACCCTGACAGCTCAGATCTTATACATTGTCAAAGGCAGAGTCTAATGGGAACTCTGCAATGTGAGTGTCCATTCAAAAAAGGAAACAAGAGGGTGAATGGTAGTCATTGGCCATGACTGACTATAACATTCTTCTGAGCCCTGTGTAGACCTTTGTCCCCACAGATGGGCTATGGTATTTTAAAACAATTCCAGATGAGTTGGAAGTGGCTTTGCAAGTCCAGGAAGTTGGGTTTCAGGGTTCACTCTTTTAACCACTGTATCACCTTTCCCCTCAACATCTGTTTACCAACAGATGCTACCGTTAAATGTTGAACAATTTCCTCACCAACTAAGTTTAAAATGTAACTTATAAAGAAGCTTGGATGCAGATAGTGACATTAATGAAAAACACCCAGGTTTTAATAAGTCAACAAATCACTTCTAATAGATGATAAAAAATTACCATAAATATTAGAAATTTGAATTTTGGCACAGACTTTTATATTACCTACAGGGTAACTTAGATTTTGTAACTTAGCAAGAGTCTTAAGATGTATTGCTAAAAAGCAAAGCTCAGTAAAGAGATTATGAGGAGGGCATTTCTGAGTATGAGAGAGGCTGCCAATATTTGTAATTTTTCTCTCACCGATTGAGAACAACTTATGCCGTATGTCCTCAGATGTTTTGAAGGTGAGATTAGCATATGTTTGTGCTGTGTCCCATGAAACATGAGCAGGAATGACATACCTCACTTCCGGCTTGATCATGACATGCTCCCATATACAATTCACCCTTTGCTGTCCTGGCCCTGTTGAGAACATAGTCATGGGTGGGACAAATGGGAAGGCATGAATATCTTTGCGGAGATTTGCTTGTGGGTCTGTAATGTCCCCTTAAGACTATATGGAAACAAAAGGAGAGAAACAACATTTGCAAGGTTGTCTGATTCTTAGTGATGATTATAGCAGCTGGAAATATTTAGTGATATATAAAATGTTGCCAAGGTTAGAGTACCAGTTAAACGGTGAAGATATGTGGGTCTTGCTTGCTGACTGGCACTGAGGAAGAAAGTGTCTCAAGCTTGGCATCTGCCAAGACCTAGACATTTATCACAGCAAAACTGTAAGCTGTTGGAAAGTGGTTATGTGGTTGGTGATTTTTGTAGTTCACAAATACATGAACTGCATTTTTGTAGTTCAGAATACAGTATTTAACACACAGTGTTCACTCATAATATTTACTCTTAGCAAGGCACTGCAAATAAAAGATAAGCCAGGCAAGAATGGTCTGTATTCCAAAACCCCATTAACAACAAACAAACAAAAACCATGAAGAAATGTTAGCAATCAAAGAATACAAGGATAAGAAGAAGGCTACTTCTTGACCACAAATAACTTGACCTAAAAATTTAAGATGCCCATGATTTTCATACATATGTATCATATAGCAACCCTTGCCTCCCTCTGGCTGACTTCCATTCTTTATCCGAATGTTCCTCCTTTTCCTTTCATGGCTTATTTATCCCTTTATCCTCTTTTGTACCCATCTCTAAATATGTCTCTTTGTCCTTTATCACAATCCCATTCCTAACTTCACAACAGATACATACATATTCACAAACATGCATAATATCAACCTATGAAATTATAAGCCTGCTAGCAAAATTCCTCTGTTGTTGAGCTTTGCATCATATTGTGGAATTACAAACACCTTCTGGTCAAAGTGACCTAAAAAGCTTTCTGGTCAACCTACTCTTCTGCTATTGCTATAAAGAATAATCAATAATGAGGAGTTAGCAGAAAGACATCCTTTCCCACTCACTTCTCATACTTGCACTTTTCAACCATGCATCTTGGATTTATTTCTTAACCTTTCTTCAATTTTGTTTTCTTACCTGAAAACTGATGCCATATAGTTTATTACATAGGGCTTGTGTGAGAACTGACCCAGGTAATCCACTTAGTGCAGCAATTGACACATAGGAACCAGGTAGTGGAAGTTAGCCACTTTAACAACCCAGGTATCACACCTGAAGATAGATTGATAACCTTCGACAAGTGTTCCAGGGACTTGAAGTAATTTTGTAGTGATTTGGAGTTCATCTATTGGTAAGTCAATGTTCCAGGCTGAACTTGTTATTTATTAAAACAGAACAATTTAAGAGAGGATGGATCAATGACCAAGGTGATATTTAAGTAATTCTACATACTTTACAGCAGAGCTTTCTGGTATGTGCTTATAAGAAGCACAAAGAGCTTCATTCCATGTCAAATGAGATATCTAAATCATAGCAACATGGCAAAATCCTCTAGGCAAGAAAACACAATAAAGATGGCAGTTTTAGCAAGGAGGAAACTCATATATACTAAAAAAAAATATTCTAAGACGATTTTAGAAGTTAGGGTTTTAAGCGTCATCATTTCATATCAAAGTGGGTCTTGTTTTCCTCCCTCCTCTTAAATTAGTCAATTATCAAGGATGCTGGAATGTGGGACTGTTTCACCATCTGGAAAGTTAGATAACAGAATCGCATGACTTCTGTCATGAGTTGTGATATCATGATATTATGGAACCCTTAGAGTCAAATATTTACCTTTAGGATATTCCAAAGGTATTTGGGTTTATATCTAACAAAACAAAAAGGCTATGTACTGGGTTTTTTTGTAAAATAAAATAGAATGATAACAGAGATAATGGTTACCTATTGATTATCTGAGCCTCGCTATAAATAATTCTTCCTGTTTGTGGGATAATAGACACAGTTCAGAAGTTTTTGAAAAATTATACACTTCCTCTATTCTCAGACATTTAGTTGTGATAGAAGGATCATGGATATCTTCTGTATATCTCAGGATAACATTTCAGTGTTATCTCAAGATATACAGCAGGTTTCATGCCAGCTTTGTCCTAGCACCTTGTCACAGAACTTAACACAAACAAGAGGAAATTGTTGCAAGGATTGCAGGAGTTGCAGTGTTCAATGTTCAGTGATGGAGTATAATTTAGGCCAAAATACTTTTATACATAAAGATGTCAATAACAAAACCGAGAAGGAAGTGAATGTGGTGGTGATTTTATGTCTCCACTGAGCCATGTGGTACTCAGAAATCTGGGGAAACACTGTGTGAAGATGCTTTTGGGATGGTATTAATATTCAGATCCCTAGTCAGAGTGAAACAGCTTATACTGTCTCCTGTGAGCAAAATTCATCCAATCGGGTAAATGCTGGAAATGGTGCACCCTCCTCTCACCCGAGTGCCTGTAGACTCAGACCAAAATACTTGCTTTTCTTGGGACTGGAGTCTGTTCATCCTCAGGAAGGGAAAAACAATTGCTCCCCCTGGGTTACCTCCCAGCTAGCTGGCTCACCCTGCAGATTGGGTAATAATTACACGGACCAACTCCTAATAACCCCTCTATTTCCATATTGAGTCTATTTCTCACTGAGACAGGGTTTATGCAGATGTTGGTACCTTGACAAAACATGCCAGTATAACAAATACTGAAAAAATAGGGAGATGATTTTGGACTGATTGATATGTGTGTGCTAGGAAGAGTTTAAGATTCACACTTCAAAAATCCTGAGTGGCACAGAAGGGCTGCTTGGTAAGAGTCATATGTGAGAGATGCTGTGAGGAAAGTCCTAGCTGGAAACAAGGAAGATGATTGGAAATTGGAAAAAAGTCCCTGTTATAAACCAGAAAGGGGGGTTGCCAGAAGTGTAGTCTAGTGTTTGTAGAAATTAAAACCTATTAGCAATGACACTAGCTATTTACCGGAAGTGGTTTTTCAGCACAGTATTGGGAATGAGGGTTAACACCCTTACTATGAGTAGTAAGACATGAGACAAAGGAGGTGAATGGAAGGAATTGTGAGCTAGAAAGCAATAAAAACTTGAAGATTAGGAAAATACTCATTCTACCCTTATCCTAAAACAAGGAAGCGTGTAAATGAATGCCAAGGGTGTGGCTTGAAATCACCCATACGGAAGTTACCCTCCATGAAGCTAATCAGTCAAGTGCACAAAGACAAGGAATAGAAATGGCGTTATCCACATGGAGGCCCCTTCAGAGGAGACAGATGGGATTAAGGAAAGCTGTGGGTCTGTACAGCAGAGGACTATGGTGCTATTTGGCTGTGAATGTGATTCAGCTAAGCCCCAAGGTGACAATCAGGGCTATGTCTCACCCCATCCCAGGCTGTTTCCAGTTCACTTCTGGTGGGTGGGCCCTGCTTCCTGTTTTCAGTCACCCATAGTCCAGAGCCACATGGGCCTCTTTGCACAGGGTGTTTATAGGTGAAGCCACTGCAAAGTGTTCTTCCAAGTTCTCTGGGCAAGGCCAATAAGGTAGAGCCACCCCTGAGGGCTGGGGGGAAACAGTAGGTTCTGCAGGCTGAGACTCCGGACCAAGAGAGAAATATTCTCAAGTCTAATATGCCATAGAATTTACTTTGCTAAGCTTTTATGCTATCGTGGTGCCTACACTGTCTTTGCTTGTATCTCCACTCTAATATGGAGTCACATTTCTTGTCCGGTGTCACAGGCTCACAACTATGTTAAGAAACCTAGGAAAAAAATTTCAGTTTTCTTTATATGTGAATAACTTTTCAATGTGTACATGTCAACAAACAAACAAACATAAAGAGTTGTAGGGAGAAGTTTTGCCTCAAGGTGAGTCATGTCTTAAGTCTTACTGGAGGGGGATTTAGACGTTTCAGTGAGACTTTGGACTTGGGCCTGAGGTTGAACTGAACTAAATCTCTTGGTTCTCTTGATCTGAGCAGAAAGAAAATTATATTTGAGGATAGTATATATAGTCTATGGAGGAGCAGAACATTATAGAAGAGATTGTTTCTCTCTTAAATTGTTTTATTGAAACCCTAAACTCTAATATATTTTGGGAGCTTTTATTTTTAAAGTGGTGTTAGTTAAGGCTAAGTCATTATAAAAAGAGGAAAAGATACCAGATATATTTCCCCTCTCTTTCTCTCTCATTTCCTTCCCTTTCTCCCTCCCTTGTCTTTGCCCCTCCCTCTCTCTTCTTTTTTTATACCTCACATAAAAGTCTATAGTGAGAAAATAATTGTCTACATTTGTGTTGATGAGAATTGTTCACGCTTGAATATATGTTTATTTTCCAGGTTCCTCAGCAATACAGTCCCCTCACATGGTTGTGTATGCCACCTTTACACCACTCTATTTGTTTGAAAACAAGATCTTTACATTAGAGAAGATGGTAAGAATTCAAAACCAAAGATAAATATCCTTATGTGTGGTGGTGGGGAGGGGCATGTTCCTTGGCTTAGACGAAGGAGCTAGAACATTTCAAATCGTCTCAGTTGTTCATAGCATTATCTAATATAAAGGTAAATTATCATCACATTTTATTTTAGAATATTTTTCTATTATATACAAAGATAAAGACAAACATAAAGGAAGTACTTACATCGTTAATAATTGCTTTGCAGCAGCTCCAGTACACATATATTCTTGTATTTTATATAATTTTTAAAGATTTATTTGTTTGTTTGTTTGTTTAATGTATGTGAGTACACTGTCTCTTCAGATGTAGCAGAAGAGGGCATTGCAGTCTACTACAGATGGTTGTGAGCCACCATGTGGTTGGTGGGAATTGAACTCAGGCAATGGTTGTTAACCGCTGGACCATCTCTGCAGCCCCATGTATTCTTAAAAGAGATGATATATATAAGCTTACCTCAGTTTGGGAAGCAACTGCCATCGCCTTCTTGCATCATAAGTAATGCAGAATAAATGTTTTTTGCTTTTAAACAATACATTTAATCTATAATAGAAAATTTAGTAAATGTAGCCAAAGGCAATATAGCTAAATTACGCATCGTGTAAGCGATTAGGCATAAGCTTTGCACACAGGTTGGTATATATTCTTCGGTTTGCTTCCTATGCACATGTTATGTGTTGTGCTCTATACTTTTGCTCAGAGTGGAATCCCACTTTATATTTTATTTGGAGGCCGGAGTTTTGTTTAACAATATTATTAATGATTTCCCATGGCATTGCTTTTTAATTAACAAGTTTAGCGATAACAGGATATTTATGGAATTCCACAATTTTGAGGCATTTCTTTGGTTCTGAGGGCGCAAAAGCAAATGCTGTCCTTTCATAATGATGAAATCTACCTGTCTAGCTTATTTAGACCAATGTAACTTGTTGAGGGCCTCCATCCTGGCCCTGTGAGGGGATTTTAGACCCCAGCACCTTACCACTGGGGTTCTACATGCTCTACAGTTGATATGGTAAAGTAGCAATATTTTAAAAGTAGTGTATGAATAAAGGGTACACTGGTACAAATGCACTTTATGTCCATTTTGTTTGAGTTGAACCTTAAGACTTTAATGAGGATTAGCTTGATATGTGAATATTCCAATAGGGTCACCGGGCCACATGTGTCACTCTCACCCTTTCGGTTAGCCTAGGAGCCCAATGCCATCACCCCAGAAGGCATTACTACTGGCAAAAGCCCACCACAAAACATAGTAACCTTACAAAAATGCATTTGCTTACACAATAGGCAGAGAGGCAGTCTCCTGTTACTTTTTTTAATCCAAAGTTAAATAGCAACAGCAGTGGTTTAATAGCAGGATCAGAAATTTTCATGGAATCTGGAAATCTGCAGCTCCCTACAATCCAAGTCTGTATCCAAATCTTCCCTCAAACCAAGCCTATATTGACTTTAGAGTTGCCCTCCTATTTTCTGATGTCCTTTAAACTTTCTGTGTGTCACGGACACTGTCTCAGGTGCTCTAGATGGTAACAACTCAGCGTGTGGACCACAGAAGAACATCAGCCACTGTTTGGGTCATGTCAGGCCTGCTATCCAGGAAATACTCGAACTGTGTATTAAAAGTGTAGCACAATACACATCAACTCATGTTTTATAATACATATATACTAGGCTGATGTGCTCTGCTCTTACTGTATAGAGATGATTATCACAAACCAAGTTCTTTACCACAAAGCTCAGAGAACAGAAGTAACCAGAATCCACATATCAAATGATGCCCAAGAAGGAAGAAAGGAGTGGCCCCTGGAAAGGCTCAGTGCTGCAGTGTAGGGGAATACCAGGACAGGGAAGTGGGAAGGGGTAGATGGGGGGGGGACAGGGGGAGGGAAGAGGGCTTATGGGACTTTCAGGGAGGGGGGATCCAGGAAAGGGAAAATCACTTGAAATGTAAATAAAGAATATATCGAATAAAAAAAAGAAAGTTTTGAATCCCCCCCCTCCAAAAGCTGTTATAAAAGAGAGTATGTAAGGTACCGAGATAAATAGTGGTTGCTGGGGTAATGGCAGAAATAAATACCTATGTGAATGCGGGGAAGAACCAATAATCAGTGCGGGAGGAGAGACAGGACTCAAACCATAAACCTCTTTCTCTAGTGAACACCCGGGGAGGTCTTTCTAATGGAAGCTGTTTAACCTGAGGTGCTAGAAGTTAAGCTAGCAAACTTAACAAAAGCTAGCACATAACAAAAAGTATGTTCAAAGCAGAGAGAAGTTTATCTTAGAACGTCTGGAGGCAAGGAGAGCACATGTTCCCTGTGTTCAGGGAACTAACAGAGACTGAGTTAATAATAGGGATTTTTCATAAGCAATTCAAGTTATAGTCAGGATAGAATAGAGAATATAAATATACTATTTTAATCATAAATCCATAAGAAATGATTTCTTCACTATTGAAAATTTGTAAAATGGAGTATATCACTAAACTTTCAGCCCCAAAGGGTGTTAAAATCAACACATGTAGTTAACAGCTTGTATTTAGTTAAGAAGCAATGGAGACTACAGAAGACTCGAGCAAATGATCACAAACTGTCCTGTGTGATCCAGTACCCTCCTCTCAGGGAACCTAAGCAGCTCGGGTTGTATGTGAATAAGCTGACCCCACCTGTCAGCTCTGGTCAGTACTTTTAGAGAGTTTGAAATAGAATCGGGGAAGGAGTAAAGGGGTCTTGGAAAACAAAATTTCTAGCTTCCTTTTTTTGCATGAATCATTCAACAGACATTAAATACCTTCTTAATCTTAAAAATGCTATTCTAAATCCCTCTTTACCCTAATTCCTGTCTACAGACTTCTGAGACTCTTCGGTGAGTTTTTTTGCAGTCAAAATTTAACCAAAATTTGTGGCATTACTCGATAGCACAAACACTGCATAATATATTGAAAATAAATTATGAGAATTTGTCATGTTAAAATTTGTTATGCTAAACCAGGCCAGTCCTTTGATAGATTAGTAACTGTGGGATGGAATTAATACCTTGCTTTGCTTTTCAACTTGCACTTTATATTATAAAATTCCAAAAAGAGAAGAGAGAGTGAGAGAGAGACAGAGAGACAGAGAAAGAGAGACAGACAGAGAGAGAGGGAGGAAGAGAGGCGAAGGGAGGGAGGCAGGGAGAGAGAGAGAGAAAGAGAGAGAGAGAGAGAGAGAGAGAGAGAGAGAGAGAGAGAGAGAGAGAGAGAGAGAGAGAGAGAGAGAGAACAGAGAGCACACAGAGAGCACACAGAGAGTGCACAGAGGAATATAGAGAAACAGAGACAGGAGTGTGTCTCAAATTTTTCTTTTGTAAAATGTCTAGAATTTATTCTGCTTCTAAGTATTACTTTGACTGTGGCTTCATTTCAGAACATATGAGTGTGTAACCCTTGCAGTAATGCTTTTTTGAGATATCCACTCATTGAATGACCTTAAATTCTCCCCTAAGTTTCCAGTGATTTCGCTCAAGGGTTGACTTGATTTCATTGAGGCTTTTCACACCTAACAGAATAGAAGTTGTAAGGAAGCTTGCTTTTTAGATGGTATAGAGAAATATTTGTGTTAAAGCTACTCTACGAATTACAAAAATTTCTAAATTTTTTTAGTAAATTGGTAAGAGACTGTAAGGAAAAAAAAGATAAAACATAGTTTCTCTTTTAGGCTACATTAAAAAGCCAGCGTACCACTTTTCTCTTAACCTTAAGTTTGTCTCACAGTCAGCCATTGAGAGAGATAGACACAGAGAGACAGAGACAGAGAAAGAGAGAGAGAGTTGAATTGATCCACACTACCAACACAGATTACTTTAACATTTAAAGGAAAATAACAAAATGCCAACTGTACCAAAGCCAGTTCCTCTAGGAACAATTTTCTAAGGATTTCCCATGATTACCTTCTATAATAGTGATATACAAATACTGTATTTCTCTCTCTCTCTGTCTCTGTCTCTGTCTCTCTCCTCTCCTCTCTTTCTATAACATATTTCAGGCAGCAACTAGGGAGTAACTTTTGAAATAATGGTCTGACTTATTCCCAGTGGCTTCAGAGCTGAATGTCTGACGATGAGATATATCCATCAGGGCAGCTTCTGTCCCCACAGTCAATGTCTCCATTGTCTCCAATTATGGGGACTTCCTGAGGAAAAACCCGCTGGTAAAAGATCACAGTTTATCAAAGATAAGGCCACTCTTGCCATCTCGTAAGTCCTTATACATTTAAAAGATTTCTAAATGTCAAGTAACAATTGGTAGTGAATTTATTTTTTGTTTCATTTTTTAGATAATCAGAACTTTTTTTACAGCTCCAACATAGAAAACAGTACCCAGCAATTTTATGTTCTCATTGGAACTTACGCTTGAGAATGGCCTGATTTCTTCCTTTTCAATAAGCAAACAGGGTCTCAGGCAAACGTAAAGATGCAAAGAAATAGAAACGGTATTCTCATTTCTATTAAGCAATTAGGAGCATGGGTGTCCCCACTTTTCTGTATGGCAAACGTGTTGTTATTAAATACCAGAGTCAATGAAAAAATGTCAAGTCCTCTTTCTGTCTCTTAGGCGAATTCTGCAGAGAAACTTAGGGAATACGGCCTTTCACACATCTGTAGCCATCCTGTGCTGGTGACCAGAAGTAGGTCTTGTCCCCTTGTGGCACCCCCCAAACCTCCTCCCTTACCTGCCTGGAAACTCATTCGCCACAAGAAGGAAACAGTGATAACCGACGAGGCTCAAGGTATGCGCCACGTTGCCTGCAGTCTGACTGACACTTCTCTGGGGGCTGGCCGGTCCCTTCACGGACGATGGTGTGTGTTGAGGTAAACTATGCAGTCCTGCACCTAACGCTGCTCCACTCTATGTCCAGATTACGTATCTAAAAAGTAAGGATGTATGCTTACTATACTGTGCCTTCAAAGTGTCCGTGGCTTATGCGAGGGCTTATTGTATATTTCACTTTCTTCTTTCTGTTGGGTTTAATATGTAAACTAAAAAAAAAATTAATAATAACAAGAAGAAACGTTCATTCTGAAGGATGATGCAGAATGATAGAGGATTTTGCTGCCTGTGTGAGTATTATTTCTTTTCTTCTTCAAATTCTGGGTTTCCCGTGGTGATGTGTGTTACTACTGGGAATGTCTTAATTCTAAACTTGCTGAACACTTAGCCAGAACCACAGTCCTCTCTTAGCACACTGTTTACTTGCTATTTGTAGTACTTCCTGCATCTACTTCTATGGTCATCTCCGTGGACCAGCTCACATTCCTCCATATGTCCTGGTTGCCTGAGGAGGTTAATTGAGGGGACACCATTTCTTTTTAAAGGAAAGGTTTATATGAAAAGTCAACTTTGCAGCAAATGCAAAGACTAGTGAAATGTCACCATTTCATATCACAGTTCCATGCACAGCCATAAAAGAAACTGGCTCTAGACAAAAGAAAGCTGATATTAGCAAGGTCTGTAAAGTGTTTAAATTGATGGAAATGTCTCTGTTCTATCTTGCTTACATCTATTGAAATCCCTGAGCAAACATGTGCTCTGCCCGGCACTGCCTTAGAATCTGACGGGTTCTGGAAGTGTGCGTCACACTTGCCAACTTTGCAGATGCTGTCCCAAAGAAGCCTGAGCAGTTCCTTGAGATCTCAAGTCCATTTCTGAATTATAGAATGACTCCATTTACGATTCCAACAGAAACGTAAGTACACAACCTTCTCACCGGTGCCTCTCCTTAACTTTGCATCTGTGATGTTATGTGGTTAAAAAACAAATCACACTTAATGGGAAGAATGTTTGAAGGATATGGAAGTCAAATACATATGCATATTCACACAACTAGTTAAAGGGGATGTCTTAAGACCCCAATTATGTCATTTCATTTATTATCAAATACTTTGTTTATATTTTTATGTATGAGTATTAGAGAGTCAATATTTACTATACCTCCAAAATGAAATAGGGATTTTCTAGCCCAGGTGTAGCTGGGTTTGTAAGAAATTGTGGAATTGAGTTATATGGGGCTGTGATCCGTTAACATCAGTCTGTGAGGAGACTCCATGAGCTTTTGTTCTTACTGATAACTGCCAGACCCCATCCCTAGCAGAGGAGCTATTGGCAGTTGGTGGCTGAGGGAGAGTCAGTTTTCTTTGTATGTATGGACTCTGTCACATTGCCCCTGTGGATGGTCCCACAGCCATGCATATGGGACAGCTGTTATTGGATTCAGTGGGTTCTCAAAAGAAGGAGGAGGAAGAAGAGGAGGAGGATGAGAAGGAGGAGGAAAAGGTAAAGGAAAAGAAAAATGGAATATAAAGGGTTATTAAGGAGAAATTTCTAGGAGTAGTTGGAGGAGGGAAACAGAGATAATTCCATGCATGTATGGAATTCGCAAAGAATAAACTAAATTTAAGTTGTGTGCTAGGAAGCAGCATGGCTCACCTCGTGAGGGAGAACAGTGCTGGGGAAGGCTGGGGTGGCACTTTTGTGGGCTAGTGAATGTTAATTGGGGATATTTTTGAATGAAGCCACATCTCTCCATTGGATATGAATTAGAGCTTCAGGTTTCGTCAGCCCAAACCACATACAGCTGTTGGCCAAAGTCAGGATTTGTGTACAGTGGGATGAATTCTCCCTTAAATGTGCTCCCTTTGACCTAGGAGCATCAGTAGACAACCACACAGTGGTCATTTATAGAGCAAGGTAGCCAGACGGCACATGCCCTAGGCCCCGTGGCTAGAAGTGGTTTTGAAGGTCTGGGAGAATATTCTGGGAGCAGTGTAGTTCTCTCTTTGGATGGAGTATATGGAATTGGCAGTTGATCTCATTAGCAGCCAAACAAGAGCTTCATGATGGGGCGTCCTCTGTTTCCTGATGCCCTGCCTAGAACCCCCCTTTTCTCACTCACAACTCACAAAACAGAACACAAAAATAGCCCAGCAGCTTTGGAACAGCGGCAGCCTTCATTGTCCAATAGCATCTCACTGTATCTGAGGCTTTAACCATCTGTTAAGAAGGCTCCTTACCCTCCATATTTGCACTGACATAATCTTGAAAATCACATATTCCCTGAAATTGGGGCTTTTCTTTCACTCTTCTCATCTTTATAATTTAGTACCAAAGCCATCTTTAACAGCAATGTAGTCATTTTTATAAAGTTCTTCAAAACTCTTGCAGCCTCTACCTAGTTTCAAAACAGAGCCTTTAGTTTGAGTGCAGAATGTGGAAACAAAGTATCACAAGTATGTTGGTTGTTAAGAGCAAAAATATATCTCAGACCTGAAAGCCAGCAAGTCCACAATCAAGATGTCAGTTCATCTAATATGTGGAAAGGACCCACTTCCTTACCCAGCCCCCCTCTGCCTCCTCACAGGCTCCAAGTGACTCCCACTCCCCAGAGAGCCACTTTCCAGAGCACAAATCTAATTTATAAGGACATTGCTTGTTGACCTCATGGCTTCCCTAGAATTCTATCTCCTAAAACCATTGCCTCAGGGTTTAGGCTCAACACAGGAATGTGACCTTTCAGAGCATAGCATTCCCTAACCCTTTGTGAGGCTGTTTCCTGCTTTCTCCAAGAGGACAATTCGTGAGGCTATTAAAATATGCTTTTGTATTTATTTCCCTGACCATTTCCACACCTACTTTATTATTGTTAGGTTTCTAGATATACAGAATAATATTGTGTGATTCATTTTCCATTTCCTTTGCATTTTAAGCTGTATACAATTTGGTATTTAATGCAGCACTAATTATTCAACAGGTGCTTCTACTCAGTAAATATTGAATGGAAAATATTTTGAGGCACTTAAGTCATTTAGAAGCTTTTTAATGTCTTAACTTGGTATTTTAAGCCACATGTTACTATGCATATTTGATTTATTTTAGCACTTTTTAGAGTATTTTAATTTTGGAAACATTTTATTTAAAATATTGAATAAGAGAAATAGCCTTCTCCAGGGAAGAGCCCTCTTCACTCTAACTGGTTATCTAACATTAAGTGGTCAGCCTTGAAATCATATACAAATAATTAAAATTGCATGAACTAAGTGGGTTGTATTTATATATTTAAAATATATGTACATATATGTGCATATGTATGTATACATGTATACTTACACAAATATACATATGCATTCATATATATGAATATATGAATATATATATATCACAACAATTAAGGAAAAATAGGGCATGAACCTCAGAGAGAGCAAGGGGATACACTGAAGAGGTGAAAAGCCAGATGGAAAATGATTATATTTTAATTCCAAAAGTAAAAATATATTTGTAAAGTATTGAATGGCTTACATAATGGGATATATATTATTACCTTTCCCTTTGATGTTACAAAATATTGGACAGAAGCAACTTAGGAAGGAAGGGTTTGTGTTGACTCATAGTTTGAGGGTACATTTCATCATGGCGGGGAAGGCACGCTCAGTAGGAGGGCAAGACAGTCAGGATGCAGGGACGGCTGCAGGCTAGCGCCCAGCCTTTCTCCTTTACACTGGGTCCAGGGCCAGAGCCCATGGAACTGTGCTGCCCAAAGTGATGTCAACGCAGTGGACCCAGAGACAGTTCCTCGCAGACATACCCACAGGTCTTTCTTCCAAGTGATTCTAGGTCCTGTCAAATTGACAAGACTCATCCTCATGGGAGGTGGCAGATACATATGCTTTCAGATATAGTTTGTCTTTCTCATATGGGAAGGCTTATATCAATGGTGGAAATGCAAAATGGCTAAGAAAAACAATCACAATTTAAGTACACAACTCACTGTATTTTCTAGTGTTAGGGACCAAAGCCAGTTAATAAGTTAACTTACACTGTCTTAATTCTGGTTAAGTTTAGCAGGCACATTTCCTTAACTCACACTGTCTTACTCTGGTTCAGTTTAACCTACTAGACTCATTCTTGTCATTTGACCCTTATGTCCCTGTCATGTTTGGGGGCTGATTGTTGCTCTTTTATTTTTTATTAATGCTTCATAGTTTCCCCAATGACTCCTATACTGAAAGTTGTCTAGAAAAACAGAGCAGAGCGAGTACATGTATGATTACATGATAGCTGTATCAGTGACATAGGAGCCCGGTAAGCACACAGATGCCATGAGATTTAGTCGGCTTGCATGGTCATGGTGACGAGACGTGTCTTGAGAGACCATCAGCATTTAGAGAACTGGAGAAGTCATGGAGCATTCTCAATCTGAAGTCCAGGAAGCAACAGTGTGACTTACATCTGGCTGAATGTAAGGTCAGGGATGCCACTGGGCCCGTCCTGGAGTTCAAAGGGCAGAGCCGTTGGAGTTGTGATGCCCATGAATAGGACAAGAATAGTCCAGGAGGTCAAAAGTGCTTTCCTCCACCATTCCGGGCTACTCAGGTCCACTGCTAACTGAACAGTGCCTGCCTACCCCAAGGGCAAAACACTCCCACTCAGTGCAGTAATGCCTGTGTCACCATCCCGCATGGGTCACTTCATAGACACACCCAGAAGAGGTGCTTTACTGGGATCTAGAGACGATTTAGTCCAGCGAAGGAGATTGACACTGGACACTGATCGTAACTTTTATCTGACTGGATTTGCATACTAATTAGAGGTTATATGCATTATAAAGCTGCAGCTGCTTGACACCGGAACCAATTCAATTCTCTTACAGTTTATAATACCCTGCCTTTAAGAGTCTCTATGTCAATAGTCTAGGGTCAAAAGTGGTTTGATTTCTTAGCTCAAGTTCATCAAGTTGCTCTCATCCTCAAGTTTCTGTAAGTTCTACCTTTACTATTTGATTAAGGTGGATAAAATTCTGGTACCCAGAAACAGGCAGCCATCACTTTCCTGTCTTCCACTAATGTAATAATTGCTGAATCTGTTGTATTTCATTCACATTCTTAAGCTCTGGAGCAAAACCAAAGGCAGAGATATGGGAATGCCACTGCCCTGTTTGTGCAAGACACACCCTAAACCTGTTCTGCTGTACAGCCACATTTCTTGGTCAGCGTAAGAGCTGTTCCCATGGAGAATGACTACAGCTATGATTTTCTTCCATTACAATCCCATCAGTGTGACAAGTTTGCTCATTCTTGGCTATGATTTGATGAGACAGTTGGAGCCTCATAGATATGTTTCTGCTGCCCTCTAGTGGGAGTTATGTGAAAGTCGGAGAAATCAGTCTATGAAGTCTGCATGTTGAGAAATTATTTTTGTTTTGCTGTGTTGAGGCAGGATCTCGCTATGTATTTCTAGCTAACTGGGAATTTAATATACAGGCCAGGCTGGCTGTGAATTCACAGCGATTCACCCGTCTCTGCTTCTGGATGCTGGGATTGAAGGCGTGCCCCACCATGTCCAGCTGTATATGTAGAATTTGATTTTATCTTTGGAACAGTTGTGTAAAATGCAGGTACTATGATAAACATCTCATCGTGCTAGAGTGATACTGTGTGAACTATGCCAATGAGTTCTGGAGGAACGGCCTTGGGTACACAGTATGAAAGTCACAAGCCTAAGGGCTAATGATCCAGGATTAAATTTCCCATACTGAAATTTTCATTGGTGCACATACTCCGCTAACTCCACTAATGCTGATAATCAATCCCCTGTATTTTGATCAACACACACATCATAAAAACAGTGTCTCAGAGAAAAAAACAACTTTTATGGCAATGCACTGACTGATGAGGTAGTAGTATAGGAAGTAGTATAATAAATTATTCAGAAGTAATTTTTAAAGCATTTCTCCGTAAAAGAATAAGAACAAAATGAACAGAATCAAACCTTTTTGTCATTGACAAAACTAAGCTGAATAAGCATTGGTTACTGCTAGTCAGAAATTACAGTAACAGAAATTTTGCGGGATTTTTTTTTTATCTCCACTAGACATTTTGTCCAATCTGTCATTAAGAAAGGAACGCCGTTGGGATCCAATCTTCCTCCCCTTGTGGAAAATGATTTAGCTGCAAGTGCCAGCCAAGGGGAAATGAGCATAGCAAACGGAAACCCATCTCAGGTACCCACCAGCTCAAGCCTGGACCATACAAGACTTATCCTCAATTGTGAGCTATCTTCTGTCTGCAAAGTGTGCATACCCCACATGTCAGAAGAATGAAGAATTCCATTAAACCCTATATCCTATGTATCTCATATGTCTGTGGCTATTTAGAAGATGGCATATCGTTCCATTGTACAAGTCTACCATGTCCTCTCGAGCTTGCATTGCCTATAAATTGTTAAACTGTATACATTTCTAATTTGGGTAATTATGTGCATACTTATAATTGTTCCTTTTCACTTTGCAGGGCACTATTGCATTGCAAATTATACCTGGAAAAGGTAAATTAATAATCCTTTCATGTTTTTGCTCTCTCATAGAGATCAAAGCACACAAAATTATTGCTTCTGGGCAGACTTAGTTCTCCCTTCCCTCACCTCAGTCTCCCTGAGCACTTCCTATGATTTATTAATTCTACTCTACTCCTATAAACATGTGACAATTTCATAGAAATTAAATAAAACTAAATTAGAACTAAACTAAATAGAAATTTAAACTAAAATAGAAATGGAGGAGGATGTGATTAAGGGTCTGCGATAAAAGGGTCATCTGATTGTTGTATTTTGGTCTTTTATGTCATGTAAGACAGGGTCTCGCTAATGACCCAGACTGATACACAATCATTAAGGTTTAAGTTGGTCTCAAGCTCTTAATCCTCAAGGTTGCTGGGTGTGCAGGCAAGGACCCACAACCTCAGGCCATTTAATGCATGCATGCTGTGGTCAAAATACTGAAACCCTTGTCAGTTCCTGTTAGTAACTAAAGACTTGGTCAGAACTCAAACCCAAAATAAATGTGATACACATAGCTATTAAAATGTTGGTTCAAGATTCTACATAAACTTTGTGAAGAGTTTGATAAATATAAGTTGTAGCTACATAGCCACTAAAGGGGATGATATAAACGACCGACTGAACACAGGGCAACAGATCTGTCATATTTTCACAGTGACCCCTGAACTCTGGACTGTCCTTTTGAAAAAGAAAACCTCTCTATTTTAAGCACATAGACTAATTTCTGTTGTAATGTTGCAATTCCTAAAGAACCTCTTCCTAACTTACCAAAGTGCTTTTAAGTTTGCTGAATTATAAAATCACATGTGAGAACCATACCTTCACAAACCTTGTGGCTGCGTTTAAGTGATTGTTGTTTATGCTTTCTCATAAATAGAACTTGAATTTGAAATGCTCCCTACCATTCGCTTTTCATACTTCAGCAGCCTGTCACTTAACAGTATAAGATGTGCCTGCTATATGTGTCCCTTCTCCTTTCCAGATGAACCTTCTGAGCCTGCTTTGGGGGAGTCCCATCAACTTGAGGCTATTAGTGTAGACAGGGATTTGATCAGCCTGACTACAGCGACACTGGACAAGTCACAGGAAGAGTTAGCAATAAACGAAGGTGTTTCCAAAGAAATATGGTTAGACTTTGAAGACTTTTGTGTGTGCTTTCAGTAAGTATTCAAGTGGCATTCCTCTGACGAGATTCTGCTGGATCAACTCCAAACTTTAGTTCCTATACAGGCTTATAGCTGAGACAGTTTCTATGTTTTTATTTATTGGTTTTATGTTCTATCAATTATTAACTATCATTAAAAGGAGGAAAGTAAATATCAGCTGGAAGTTAGTATAATATAAATATTTTTTCTTTTTATTAAAAATGGAGTCTTTTCTCACACAGTGCATCCAGACTACAGTTTTCCACATCCAAGGGAAGGACCCAGCGGAGACCTATTTGCTTTTGCCATGATGTGGGGTTATGGGTCTCTGCACCCTCTTTTACCGGCTGCTGTGAGAAATAACAGATTCATTGACTATCTATCCACAGAGATAGTCACACTGTCAACCAAACCCCTGTCTAGCTTCTCTTAGTTCCTCCCAAAATGCTTCTTAATCAAGATGAATTTTCCCACTGAGATCATTTTACCTCTTTTATAACAACAAATGTTGCAGTTCTTCAAAAGTTTTCTTGCTTATAATTATTTGAACCTAAAAAACTAACCATATGGTACTAGTTTTGTATGTAATAGCAATAACTGCTTATACATGGTTTCTTTTTCAGCCATATATATATATTCCACAAGCCAAGTTCTTATTGTCTTAATTTTCAGAAATCAGAATTCAAGGTAAGCACATTAAACTTTCCATTTTATTCATAAGGTTTATGTAGACTCACCTTACTAAAAGATCTTTTATATGTCTCAAGCATTTCTAAATCTCTTATCCAGTCATAATTTAAACGTCAGTTTATTCATCCCTTGTCCAGATGATGAGCCATACTTTACTAGTTTGCATTGCCAAAAGTCACTGACCCACAGGTCCAGATACAATTGAGATAATGTATGTAAGATACATAGATGAAGGCCTATTAGTAAATCATGACATATGTTGGCTGCCAATTATCAGATACAATTCACAGTTTTTGAAACCTATCAACTGTTTTAAAATACATGCATGTGTAGTGACAGTCAGCTATTTTTTTGTTCTGTTATTTTTATAAAGTGATGGTCATAATTGTTTTTTCCTATAAAATGTCAATTTAGCAAAATAAGGAGACATGCCTATGCGACTCTTTCATTCCCTTGAATGTTTATGACATACATGACTGTGGGAAAATGTCATAGTTTTAGGCACTGGAGCTCAAATCTCCCTGTGCAGCCTGAGAAGGGTGACCAGCTGTGGTCTGGGTCTGAGCTTTAGTCCCTGCCAACGTCGCACAGAGCCAGTGGCCGCAGCTCACCTCACAGACAGTCTCTGGATGCTCAACGTAGGGATGGGTTAGACACCTCTGAAGGTCATTCATGGATGGCTTTGGGGACGACCAGCACCCCAACTCCTGAACCTTTAGAAATGAGGCCCCTGCGGTGGCTACTCCTCACACACACGGGTTGGGCTGGGAGACCCACTGTCCTTCACACTCAAGCAGTGAGTATTTGAAGCAACTGACCAAAACACCAGGATGTTGCACCTTAAAGGAAAAATTAAATAAATGGCTGGATGGTTACTGATAGAAAATATTGGAGGAGGCAGTGATTTAAAACACCTTATGTCATGCCAAACATTTATCGCAATCATTTTATAATTTGTTGAATAACAAGGTTTCCTTCTTCACAGTGTGGCTAGAGAATTTCATTTCCATTGAAAGCCATGCTGCTGAATTTAGCGAGAAATCTTTGGCCTCATTTACCCACACAAATTCCAGGAAGCTGTAACCTCCCTGCCTCATACTTCTACAGCAGACTGACAATTAGATTTGTTGAATATACTTACTCCACCTTTCAAAATTATACTAAAGGACCACGGGGTTAGGAAGCACTAAAAAGGCAATAGTCGCAAGTACAGTGTTAGAGTCAAGCTTGAGTTCCAACCCTGGCTTGGCTACCTACAAACTGTGCCTTTGGCAACCCACTCATCCTCCTTTGTATTTTCCTGAAAATTAGGAATACCATAGTTTTTCTATAGAATTCACTGAAATCCTAACCACACAGCCAGAAATGACCAACTTTCCAAACAACTCTGGTCTGATCAATCACTTCACTGTATGTCCAAAACAAAAACCCCACAGTGGATAAACACCAGCAAGCCATGACTATATTTCTGAAGGTTTTGTGAAAAGAACGAAAAGAGGTTTTTGTTTGTCTGTTTTTACCATATACCACTCTATAAAATACCTAAATGCATCCCTAGTAGGCAGTTTCCCTTTGCTGACATCTGACTCTGCCCTCAAGCTCAGTCTGGCTCCCCTTGCTTATCTGTGTCTAACTCTCCACCTCAGCCTGACTTTCTTACCACTTTAGTTGCAGTTCCCCTATCCTTGTTTATGGAGAGGAGAGGGAACTACCCTGTGACTGACAGGACGGGACGAATGGACTGCTCAGCTTGATGTCTGCTCTGCTCTCTTGCAGTTTGTGGAAGAGCGGGTGCCCTACTATCTGTTTGTGGACAGCCTGAAGCCTATCGAACTACTGGTTTGCTTTTCTGCTTTGGTGCGCTGGGGGGAGTCTGGAGGTAAGAGGGTTCTGAGAGTGGGATCGTCTGGATGTCCAGAGCACAGGTGGGCTCAGGAACGTATAGAGATCAAGTTCAGGCTCTAGGAGAAGAACCTGGGCTACACAGGACTGCCCTGCCACTGCCTCTCTTGTTCTTGCTTCTCCCGCACTGGGGACAGTGCTGACTCTTGCCCCAATTCTCCTTTGGTCGCGGTCTCCCCCTCACCTCTTTGACAGGATTAGCCTTACCTTTTTATCCATCTCTACTGGTCATCATCCTCACCCTCTTTGGTACTTAGTTGGACAATGATCAGGTGATCCTTTCCTTTCACATCTTTAGGTTCCTCTGTGACTGTGGTGCCATTTCCTCCAAGGTCATATACTGGAGGTTCATCCCACAGTATGAGTGATGTTGTTAGCGAGATCTTTATGTGGTAAAGCATTGTGGGAAAAGTCTAAGTCCTTGGAAGTGTCACGCATGGATTGGGTTAATGCTGGTCTCAGACTGAATCTGATTTAATGAGAGCAGGTTGTCACTTGCGGAACCTCTGTGTATTCTTGGCGCCTGTGCACACAGCTAGTTCCCATTGCTATGTTATGCAGGTAGAAAGAGTGCTGACCCGGAATCCACTCTAGTTCCCTTGGATTTCTAGACTCTGAACTAAATGAAACTTTTTGTTTTCTCTTTCCTTCACCTTTCCCTGAGATGCATTCCAGTGACTAGCTAAACTTTGCCTAATTTTTGGTGCCAAAAGAGCATCTGGATATGCCTGGGAAAAGGGAAATCCCTCCTGGCCAGCCCTATCAGCACATAGAGCACTGGTGTCAGCAAGCCCCCTCCTGCAGGCATTCCCTAGTGCGCTCCTTCCTCCATGCTCGCTTTTGTAAGAGACTGCTTTAAATCCTGAAGTCTCCTTTCTTCCAGTCTCTGCTCTTATTGGCATTCATTTCCATTGAAAGCCATGCTGCTGAATTTAGCGAGAAATCTCTGGCCTCATTTACCCACACAAATTCCAGGAAGCCGTAACCTACTCTGCCTCTTACTTACTGGGTGGACTTCCCTAACTGCAAGACCCTCTGATATGTACATATGATCACTCTATGAGCCTCGGGCCTATTTTGTTAAAGCATATCTTTAACTCAGGTTAACCATGTCACGTTAGAGTTGCTCAATAAAAACGTCCCAAATACTCAAGAATTGTGTATTGTGGCAGTATTAATGGCAGGGGCTTTTATGTTTCATCATGGATCCCAACTCTGTTGAATAGTGAATGTTACATAGCAGGCACCAAATCATCATTTAATAAACTTTCTAAAATTCAGTGATCTCAGCTTAATACACTGGCTTGAGTTACATCTCTGAAGTTCTCAGGTTTTAGGACATTGAAATTCTCCATATATAAGGATGCTGTGGCCTTGAATCTTTAGCCTGTGAGTGTTCTAGAAGAAAGGCAAAAATGCATTTTGTTCTGTCATTGATGAAAATAATTATCAATGCACATTTAAAGAAACACTTACTTGAAAGTTAAATTTTTTCTTGCAACTTCTACATAAATTCAAAGACTGAATTTGCAAAGCAAACACTTACACAGACAAGGGAATATTTTGATTTTCTTTAATACTGTCTTGGAAATCTCTTACTATCTTGGATATTACACAATTTTCGCTGTTAACATTGACTTCTGGAAGATATTCTTATCATGTTCATAGAGATGATAAAAGAAATAGTGGCAGACTATGATGAAGTATACCTACATGTTCTCCTTTTCCCAACTTTCTCATCCTAATTTTTTTGTCTGGGGAGATAAGTATGAAGGGAAAACTGAACAGGGAGGCAGAGCCAGGAGCCAAAGTAGGTGCCATTTCCCAAACTTACATACATAGCTTCTGGCATTTCAGCAATGCTTTTAGAGTATCTTCAGTACCTGATTCACCTTCATGATTACATATAGTATTACTGGACAGAAAGCAGTACAAGTGGAGGCCAGTGATTTTTCCATGATCATTTTTCAACACATCTCCCTTCTTCCAAAGCCTTAACAAAAGATAGCCCTCCTGTGGAGCCTGGGCTCCTGACAGCAGAAGCCATCACCTGGAAGTCCCTGAAGCCTCTTAGTGTTGTTCTGAGGATTCACACCTACGCTACGAAGGCCAGCATGGTGCGCCTGCCTGTCGGGTACGGTCTGACATCATTTCCCCATTTTTGAGGCTTTTAGATTGTGACTAATGAAGTAGACAATGGGGACTCTAACTTGTTTCCTGTCGTGAGATTCAACAAGGAACCTGTCCATCATTGGGATTCCTGAGAGAGAGAATCCTTTCAATAAATGATATTCTCAGGGCCACACTGCATGCTCCTTTGGAAGGATCATTGTTGGGCATTCAGCAGCTGTATATGTAAGGAACATGGCTTAATCCAGAATTTTCTAAAATGAATCTGTCAATAATTTCTCTTGTGTTCTTATAAATCTTACTATTCTTTAACAAGAACTCTACATGATTCTGCTTAACTTTGGATTCCATTTAGATTATAAAATATCATTTCTTCCCACCAACTTAGAATTTCACCTGTGGTATATTGTTAGATGTTATTTTTTAATTATAATAAAACTAGGCAAACACATCACACTTTCTGTTTGAAGGAAATTACAAACGATGGAAGTGTTTTATTGATTTTTAGCATATAAAATTTGGAATACCGTCTCATACTTCAAATGGAAAATATCTTCACTGGAATTTTATCCTAAGATCAATCTTTTTAATTATATGACATCAGTGAAAAGTTATAGACTGAAAAAGCAGATCCTCAGAAACAAAACAAAATGCTAAAGCAATGTGTGTTATGCATCCATAATGTCTAAAAAGTAAAACAAAATCTAAAAACAGAAAATCAAATTTCTCAGTCTGTCTCTATATGGATTCTCCAGAAATCAAATTAATTCTATCAGACTCTCTAACTCAGTGTTTCTCAACCTTCCTAATGCTGTGAACCTTTACTATATATAGTTCATCATATTGTGGTTATGTCTCAACTATGAAATTATTTTTGTTTCTACTTCAAAACTATAACTTTGCAACTGTTAAGAATAGTAATGTAAATATTTGATATGCAGGATGTCTACTATGTGACCCCTGTGAAAATGATTGGTTGGCCCAAAAGGGTTCACGACCCACTAGTTTAGAACCACTGCTCTTACAATTTACACATCAAGGGATTAAAAAAGGATAGTCCTGGAGTTGCATCTCTTCATACAGGCCCAAAGTCATTACTGTGTTTTGAGCATGCTCTATAGGACAGGAAGGGAGGAAAGTTGTTATCTCTGTTTTCAGTGGTAGCTGTCCAGTGGCCATGGATTAGCTGGGTTACCTGAAAGGGGGACTGGAAATGAAAAGGACGGGGTGAGAGAGAAGGATGAAGCCAAGACAAAGTTTCTGATCAAGACTCAAAGTTTAATATTCAGCACTGAGTTTATATAGGGAAAGCCCACAGACCCCACCCTTCATTTCAGTTGGATTATGTTTCAAAGTAAGCTTAGTGGGCAGTCTACTTCTCAAAGCTTCTAGGTCTAAAACCATTGTGGTTCTGTTTAGCCTATTTAAGGCTGTGGTAAGGGAACAATCCCCCTGTTTTGTTTTTTAAAGATGAGGAGTTATCAGTAGCTGGATTATGAAACCCATCCTGTGTCAAGGCAACCAGTCTGTTTAAGATACAAGATTATAATTAATGGTCAAAAAAGCATAGAAATTAAAGTTGTAAGCCATGGGGAAGTGGAGAACCAGGATTCAAACCATCCCTGATTCTGTCCTTTTTCTCTTTTCCTTTTGGCTAGTCCTTCTCAAACATTAGCCATAGAATCCTTTACTATTCCTGAATGATTGATGTAAAAGTAACATACTTCATAGAGGGCTGTACATAGACCTCCCTATTGAAGGAATAAAAGATTAGGTGCTTAAACACTTGCACTAGTACTTATTCGAAATCCAGATCCTGTCCAATTTGATCTACTGCAAATGTAATGCCATAAAGAACTGCAAATAACTTCCAAATATGTCTCTGAAAATGTCCAGAACCAGCCTTCCAAATGAAGACTGTCATTTCCTTTTTTTCAATATTGGATTGATTTCTAGACCAGTCCATGATTGAGTCAGAATAACTGGTCACATTAAAGGAAAGATAAGAGTCATTATAACTTCTCTTTTTCATTAATTTTTCTAAGTCATTTTCCACAGTCTACGTGTTCTCTGTCCCACAGGGTCTAAAAGCTTGAAGCAAGGCAGGTTGTCCAATCTGGGATATAGGCAAGCAATGGCGGGTCAGGAACATATGTCCAATACAGCTTCCAGTCACCATTGTCAGGGCACTCAGTAAGCTCACAGCTCAGCACCATTCTTTGTCTCAGCATCAGCATGTCACACGAATCACTCTGGCAGTTAGCATCCTCCTGCAACATCCTGCAGAAAAAGCACAAACATGCCCTCTTCCCCATATTAAATACCTGATCAGGATAATACCATATGCCAGTAAGTGGATCCTTCCATTTCACCTAGATATAAGTATGCCTAGTTATAGGGTGCCATAGACACTCAGCAGGAAGTTCCTTGGCACCAAATTTTAAAATTTGAGAACAAGAAGCATGATTAAAATAATTTTGTGGCGTATGGGGATATAATGTCCCCTTTTTTGTTTTTTATGAAGATATTGTTTTAAAGTTCCATGGGCCTGTTCCACAATACCTTGTCTTTTAGGATAATAAGGAATCCCAGTAATACAGGTGATATTAAATTGTCTATAAAACATCTCAAATGCTTGACTGTAATAGTCAGTTCCATTATCTGTTTTAATCTGATTTGGAACACCAAGCATAGAAAAACAATGCAGTCAATGGCTAATAACATTTTTAGTTGCTTCTCCAGTTAAAGCAGTTGCAATGAGAAAACCAGCCAGAAAAGGTGTCAAGTCACATGTACATATTTTAATTTTCCAAAATTAGAAATATGAGTACCATCTAGAAATACCAAATTTTGTCTCAAGCTATCACTATTTATATGATGTAGAGAATGAGATTGTTTGACTAATTGTTTCTGTGTAAAGCCTATAATCTGCCTGCCTGGTATGCAGATTAATGCCTGGTATGCTGTGGTATTGCCTTTACTAAGTGGTCCAGACAATCCAACATGAGCTCTTAAATGTCCTGTAAAGTTAAGGAACAGAACAGTCTCTTGAATTAAGTTGTATTTGCATAAATAATTGCAAAATTTGAGAATTAGCAGTATCTAAAAAGGGAACAATTTCAAGCAATTGTAAACCCTGAGCTGTATATTGGCTATCAGTATACAAATTGAAAGCTTGAGTTTTCAGCATTTCAAAAACAGTGGCCACAGCATGTAATTCAATAACCTTTGCTGAAGCAGGGGAAAACTCATGAGAATAAACATGTGATCCAATTATATATACTGCCTTCCCACTAGATAAGTAAGTACAGTAAGCACTTTCTCTATTGGCTATATACACAAATTTACAAGAAATACAAAAGCATGCAGAGAGGCAAATTGTAACAACTTGTCTTTTGGATAATGATTATCAATTTTTTTCTGATAAATTTGCACATGCATTAGGCCAAATATCAGTATTCTGACATAACTAATTTAATTGCTACTTGGAATAAGGAATAAATATTTCATCAGGTTCTTAAGATAGTCTTTCCAAAATACTTTCGTGATTCTATCCTGCAATTCTGTATTAACACAGCAACAGCTTCATAATAGGGTATTCAAACTTTACTTGGAGATGAAGAAAGATGAATCTACATTAATGGTCCCTTTTGCCGAAGAATTGCTGTGGGCACATGAGAAGCAATAACGTAAACAGCCAACAATTGATCATAGTCTATGTAGTGTATATTGGCTAATAGCTTCCTCTATTTCCTGCAAAAATCCCTCATCAGTTAATTGTCCAGAGGAATTAGGATTTGTATCCCCCTTTAAAGTATCAAACAGATCAAACAGTATCAAACAGTTCTCCTGTAGTAAGCTTGAGGTGAGGTGTTAGCCAGTTAATATCTCCTAACAGTTTTTGAAAATAATTTGAAGTAAATAAATTATTTTTTTTCATTCCTGAAGTTTTCTGTGCTTAAATTTGTTCAGGGTATAACTGAGGCCCAAAATATTGAAAAAGATATAAAAAGATATTGTCTTTGACTCTTTTCTGGAGCAACAACTACTCCAAAATTTTAAAGCTTATGGTATAAGAAGAGCAAAGGCTTGTAGTAAAATTCCTTCAGAGGAATCAGCTGATACAATACACTCCATATAATGAATACTATACACTGAAAGATTTAAAGTCCTAACCTCTTATATTAAAGCAGAAACATTTCTTTTAATATTATGTAAGGCTATTAGCCATTCCATGAGGCAAATTTTTCCAATGATATCACTTGTGGGCTCTTCAAAATTACAAGCAGACATGCTAAATGTAAACCTATTACAACCATCAAGATACAAAAAAAAGTATAAAAATAATCCTCCAAATCCATAATAATTCTATGTACATTTCCTGGAATGGCAGCTAGCATAGACAAACCAGGGTGTAATGCCCCCCCACAAGTTCCTAGTTTCAACAATCTTTCATAAATCTTAAGTTTGAACTTTGTTTTGGATTAATGGAATAACCAGTCCCTTGGAAGTGAGTGAGTACAACAGCTCCAGTGTCTATTAATACTTCCAAGCTTTGTTCTTCAACTAGTAATTTAAGGTTAGGTCTCTTACTAGTAATAGATTGAACCTAGCACACATCAGAGGAACCAAAGCCACTTTATCTTCTCTTACTCTTAAATTTAGAACGTAGTGGATGCAAGGGAACTAAAAAAAGTTAAGCAATTATTTTGTTAGCAGGTACATTATAATACTACGGAGGGTAAGCAGCCCTAGTTTTTATTTTTCCCACATAATCATTATCTATAACACCTAGACAGATCTGAAATCCTTTTATGATAATGCTGGTTCAGCGTAAAAGTAATCCCCAGACCCCTGGGGGCAAGGGCCCCAAAATTCCTGTAGGTAGGGTTCGAACACCCATTTCTGGGGTCAGTACTGCATGGGTGGTGGAATTGAGGTCCAATCCTGCACTTCTGTGGTTGCTCTGGTAAGTTCAGAAGTGGATTTCCCTGGCTTGGGAACAGCTTCATGGCTCCAAAAGCTGCCTGTTGTGAGCCTGAATTCACAGTGTTACAAATTTCTAATCATACACAATAACTTATAAGCCAATACTCTATAACCAAGATATGCAGAACATATTTATACTTTTAAAATCAGTTTAAAACCAGTCAGAAACAACAAAATGAAGTGGCTACACACATCTTATATATTTAGAACAAACAAAATTTTTTACTTTTTCTAGCTATAATTTCAATAGAAAAAGCACCTTGACACTTGCTGAACCCAATAAACACAATTGCAGAGATTTTCTAGGAAAAAATAGCATTAGCTCCCTTACCAAAAGGGGGCTGAAAAGCTGTTGGCCCCTGTAAGAGTAGTTTTTACAGAAAATCAGCTCCTGGCAGGGCTTCTCCAGCTGTGCTTGACTGCTAGCTACAGTGCAGGGTAATTTGTCATTTTTCTGCTGTGCAAATTGAGACTGCTTTTAAGAAAAAATCAAGGGGTGGACAGCCAAAAGTTTTAACCATTTTTATTTTTCAACATGAAACACAGAACAACAATCATTCAAACAACAAAACAAAAACAGATATAAATTGACACACATGGATAGATTGGTGCACCAAGGATAGACAATAGACAGAGAGGGAACTAGACTTTGATGTCCCAAAGGGACATAAATATAACTAGAACTAAGGATATCTCCAGTAGGAGGTACCGATTTCCTCCTGTCCCTAGGAGAGCTCTGAAATAGCGTATATCCATTTTCCTTCTCTTTTGTTAATGTGTCCTGAACAGGGGACAACTGCTTTACTAAAATCTATTCCCTGTCTCTTTTTTTCCTTTCTTTCTTATGTCATTCATATATTTACCATTCCTACTTCTGGGAACAATGGACAGCACAAGTCAACTTGAGCTAAGAATTTTTCTAACATCTGTTTTTTAAACCCTGCTCCTCTCACCTGATGCAGTTCTTGGTAGAGGACAAATGCCTATATAGAAGCCCCCTGTCCCAAATACGCTGTTACTCCCCAGGTGAAATTGACGTCAGGTCAACACTTGTCCAGCCTAGCTGTATCCTCTTAATGTACTTCCTGCAACAACAGCCTCCAAAAAATAAAATTTATACAGCATTAATGATGTTCATTGCTTATTGTGTAGGATACTGTTACTTCTCTTCCATTTTCTGTGGAGCTCCACCCAAGAGAGTGTTGCTCAGTGAGTCACCCCTCCCTCATTGTAGCTTCAGTTCCCTCATCTGTAACTGTCCATCGGCCATGGATTAACTGGGTTACCTGAAAAGGGGGGCTGGAAATGAAAAAGGACAGGGTGTGAGAGAAGGGTGAAGCCAAGACAAAGTTTCTGATCAAGGCTCAAAGTTTAACATTCAGCACTGCATTTATATAGGGAAATCCCACAGACCCCATCCTTTGTTTCAGCTGGATTATGTTGTAAAGCAAGCTCCACTGGTGGTCTACTTCTCAAAACTTCTGTAGGAAACTGCAAGTGCTCCTAGGTAGTAAAACCATTGTGGGTCTGTTTAGCTTACCCAAGGCTGGGGGAAAGGACACATTCAGTGATACTGTTTTTGAAGGAGAAAATTTACATATGTTAAATAAGATGCGTTTGCAAATCTGCAAAGCCCTGTACTCAACAAGAAAAAAAAATCTAGAGTCTTCTTTAGCAGCACAAGATGTGGGAGACATCTTCAGTGTGTGAAATTCTGTCTTTTTGTCTAATTGTTTCTGTATTTTACAATTAGTAAAACAGAGATTTTTTTTTATTGTCTAGGGTTGTCCTAGAGTACAAATCTAGGTAGTTATCCCATTCTGTTTTAAAAACTACCGAAACAAAACAACTCTTCACTAACCTCTGATTTCCAAACTCTGATCAAGCTACAAACAGAGGTGAAATCCATTTAACAGAGGAAGCATGATCTTCACGTGGTTTCCATTCTTTCTAGGAGGCATATGCTGCTCTTTAATGCATATTCCCCTGTGGGGCATGCCATACATGTCTGCAGCACGACAACATTTGTCATTGGGGATGAAGATGTTGTACTGCCCAACTTTGAGCCGGTAAATATCTTAGTAAACCCACCACCTCTGGTTTCAAAGGTTTTAATTCAATTCTATTATTTATTTATTTAGCCTACCCTCTCCCTATTAAACTATTTGTATATCCTCTAAGAAATGGTGCAATGTAATCTCTGAGAAACACAATTCATCCCTGACAACTGTACACATTTCTCCTCTGCTGAGTCTTTGATTTTTATCCCAACTTCCTTGGGTAGATGCAGTAGTTCTTGAGAGGGATAAAGCTCCAGTGGAGTCCTTTGGATGTCACTTAAAATGTGAGCGTTCCTTACTCTGAGGAATTTAGAGTGTGTATCTCTGGGATGAGGAGGAGTCAGAGAGTATCACTAGAAGCAGCCATCAATTTTCCCCCTTTCCTCTTTCTTCTCCTTTCTCTCTCTGAAAGAAAATGGGTGCAGTAACTCCACTACCCCTTCCCTTTATTTAAAATGTCCTCTGTCTACCCGTGTGCCTAGGGGAGGTAAGAATTTGCTATTTTCTGCTGTCTGACACATAGTACTTTCTCATCTCTAATGACTTACTAAAAAGCCCATAATAAAAACAAAAACAAAAACAAAAACAGAAAACCCAAGAAAACTAGCTGAAACCTCCAGATGGTGCAAACAAGGGATTCTCAAATGCAACCAGAAAACCTTGCAACAAAAAGAGAGTTGAAGACTGGGTCTTTTCACTGTGTTCTGATGGCCTAGACATACCTGATCCATTCCCCTAACCTGTCTAGACAGGGTTCTACAAGTTTCCTCTAGGCTTCCTTCCTTTTGGTTTTGCTGTCTCTTCTCCACATGTTTTTTATTCTGCTCAGTAGGCACTAAGGGAACAACATCAAGTTGATCTCCTTTGGTGTTCTTTGTTTCATTGACTATTCTGGAATGTTTGTTTTGTTTTGTTACTTTGGTTTTGTGGAGCTGAGAGCTCATAATGTATCCCAGGCTAACCTAGAACTCATGGTCCTCTTGCATCAGCGTCCAGAGTATCTGGAGTTACAAGCATTTACTTCCATGTTTCACTTTATCCTGCTTATTCCAAATTTTTCTTTAGAACAACACTTGTGTGTCTTGCATTATCCAGCTTCCAGGAGAATTAACTTCTAATGATTATTTTGTTGGGAGGTTTCTTATTTCTATGATGGTATAATGTTATAAGGGTTATTGGACTCAAGATTAATCTCTACTGTTTTTATTCTAATGGAAGTGCAAAAGGCATACCCTTGCCCATGAGCTAAGAGTCCCTAATTCCCCAGAGTCATAAATGATCATTGCCAGATCTGCTATATAACCAGGTGATTACTCTGGTTAGAGGCTTACTTTAACTAGTCCAGCACTGAATCAAGATCTTTCTTAGCACCTACGTTTGGAGTGATCACATAGATCAAGCAGGAAGATGAGAATGCACCTGTTTATCGACAGTTTCTCACCCAGCAGGCATCTGTGTTTCCAAGGCACATTTGCTGGACCTACTCTCAGTCCTCTAGGCTTCCATGGAGCAATGATCACACTACGATACCTCCTAAAGAAACAGTAAAGATGGCTCCATCAGTTTTCCTCCACCTTCCTCTAAGTAGGAATGTGCTGTTCCAGGCAACTCAAGCACAACCCAATATACACCAACCAGGACAGTCTTCTGACGTCACAGACTGGTGGACTCTTGGAATCTCTTATCAGCTTGTAACTCTTACTTTTTCTCAGATAACTGAAGGGAGGCAGCGGCCCAAGCTAGCCCACCCACTGGGCTATATCTTGCAAGACTCTCTGCTTGAAATCTTCTCTAGTCCTTATTCCTCAAAATCCCAGTCTCTGTCAGCCTAACTCCTAGACATCCTTTAGACCTAACTCTGGACATTAATACCATAGAGTTATCCCCGCTCCATCATAAGGCTAGAGTTCCTCTTCTATAGCACCTTTTGGAGTACTTCCAGCCTTTGTTTCATAGCATCCAATAAAAAGCCTCAGTTCACTCTATTCTATACAACTAAAATTACCTTGAATCAATCACAAAGCAATTCCCCAGAGATAGAACATTTGTAAACGTAGTTGCCTTCAATAAACAGGAGGATAGCTGCTACATGCACGCTCTTTCTTCACAGGAGAGCTACCGATTTACAGAACAGTCTATAATAATTATGAAGGCTATTGGCAACGTGATTATTAATTTCAAAGACAAAGGTAAATTGTCTGCAGCTCTGAGGGATCTGCAAGCAGCTCACTACCCCATTCCCCTCAACAACAAAGAACTCACTGCTCAGCACTTCAGGGTAAGCAATTTCTGATTCTTGATGCTCACAGCTGGAAACCTCCCATCTGAAAGTGGAAATTCAAGTGCTGAGTGGTTTGCAGAGAGGTATCTAGAGGATAAGAATATGATAGCAGCTGGTGAGCCTCATTCTTCCAGAGGCTTTTGCTAAACTGGGATTAATGTTTCCATAAAGGAAATTCACCTGGCAGTGTTTTTTGTTTTGTTTTGTTTTATTTTATTTCAATACTCCAAGTTACCCTCACGAACATTCCTCATATAACATTCACTTCTGCTGAGGCTGAGCAGCTTTCTGGTTTCCTAGATACCCTGCAGGAAAGGAAGTCAGGGTACTCCTGGTTTTCTCTTGAGGAAGGAAACTGAGGGGTGCTGATCCACCCCAGCTGCATTGCAATCCAGTTACATCTGCTTTTATTTCTTCATTTTTGTTTGTTTTTTTTTTCCACCTCTCTGCAACTGGTATTCAGACTAAGTTATTTTTGTTATGGGACTGCCTTATGCCCTGTGGGATCTGGCACAGATCACTTGTTGCCTCTGTATATGCCGATAACATCCAGTTGTGACAACAGAAAATGTCTCTGACCTTACAACATGCTCTTTGAGGGAGGAATTTCATGAAAAACACAGGGCATTCACTTACGCTGTAATTTTGTGTAAGTTAATAGTATGTATCATGCTTAATACAAGCACAAGTAAATTTTCCTTTACATTAAAAATATATTTTATCATTACTGACATGTAAGCTGATGTTGGATGTTGTTGGTAGAGTCTTTACAAACTAAGACTATGCCCAGCCTAGAAAAGCACCTTTGCCAAGCAGAGAAGAAACCATTTTGTTGTTGTTGAATGAACATCAAGGAAGAATTCAATATACACATCTCAGACAATCAGCTGAATTGGCAATGACAAATGTCCACCTTGTCACATATTCAAACAGACACAAATTTTACAGATATACTCTTCAACAGACAAGGCAAATTCTTGGGTAAAGAACAACTCAGCTACATTTGCCATGTATAGTTCAACCTCCATTGTCCACTATTGTTACTAATATATGTGTGTGTGTGTGTGTGAGAGAGAGAGAGAGAGAGAGAGAGAGAGAGAGAGAGAGAGAGAATATTTTTGTCTTTTCCAGGTTTTCCATATATCATTGTGGCGTTTAATGAAAAAATCTCAAGTAGCCAAGCCTCCTTTGAACTTCAAATTTGCATTTCGGTCTATGGTTTTAGACACAGACTTATTGGATTCCTTCTCAGAGGATGCTTCTTTAGGTGCTGATTCATTTTAAGTATCTGTGCATGGAGGTGACAATTTAAAATGGCTATGTCCAGCTGCTGAGTAGCAGAGACAACAGATCTTCCTGAGAACCGTGGAGTTCCTGCTCTCTCTAGGATGCTCCAGAGGCCCCCATAGTCTGCTGAGGCAGCACCCTAACCCTGTCATATGGACTTTCTGGGGGCCCGGAATTCTTCTGTATTTGTCATTGACCTGCCTTACTTGAATTAAGAACCCTTGAGGAGATGCCGCAGTTCCTCCTTCCTCTTACCATATTGTTTCTATTCTCATTATTTTGTTTCCTTTCAGTTCTGAGGGATGCCTCTGTCCCCTTTCTGATGGAAATCCAAGGCAGGTCATTCGAATAGCACAGATTCCTTCTCTAGACCTTACCTAAGATCAGTGGGCATTGCGAAGTGCGATGTTCAATCTACCCTTGTGGAATTTTATGTCTGGAGGCTTTCACAGCTACAGGCATGAAGTTTTGGGGGAAAGAAGTAAAAACAGATCCCAATCCAGTGTTTGTCTTTCTCTTGTCAGCGGAATGGGTAGACCTTAAATATTCGATGCCAATAAATGAGAAGGAGTATACTTTCGAGGAAATAGCTGCTGCAATAAAAATTCAATCCATGTGGAAAGGGACCTATGTCAGACTGCTCTTGAAAGCCAGAACACCAGGTATGGTTTTAAGAAACTTGAAATGGACCCACGTGTATAGGAATGAGTGCTATTTTAGAGTCACCCTGCTTCACAGAACAGTTCATTAATTGTATCTACTAAGTACCGAAATCCCCTGAGGCAAGATGCTGGTTAGAGTTCATTTTCTCATTCTCAGAACTCATCAGTGTTTGAGATGTCACACACAAACAATGAATATTTACTGAAAGGCTAATGTCAGGGCTGGGACAATGGGGTAGAAAGAGTGCTTGCTACACAAGCAGGAGGACTGGAGTTCAGATCCCAGATGCTATAGGAAAGACAAGCAGGTGTGGTAACCAAACAGCCTCAGTACTTGTGGGGCAGAGAGTGGGGATCCCTGTCTAGCCAGATGAGCCACATCCTGGAGCCACATTCTGCAGTAGACTCTACCTTGGTAAGTAAGAGAAAAACGTATATTCCATGAATCATTGAGAAAATGATTGACTTAATTTTCCGAATCTGTTGTGAGTTCTTTTCAGTCATCTCCAGTTTGGTTGCAGCAGTTTGAAGTGTCAATCACCTTCTGGTAGGTAGGAGATGCTTGTATATTTCTAGATTGACTTTCACAGGAGTGGCTGGACATTGCAGGAATGAAGGATGCTGGTGCTTCTGTACATGTTGAGGCTAATGCTTGTGAAGTGAAATGTTTTCAGGTATATCAAATAGATTTGTGGGAGTAATGCCTACTCTATCAACTTAAAACTCAAAGGTATATTTAATCATTTCCATCCTGTCACATCCATTGATCCTTTGAGAGGAAAAATTTACTTTGATGGAATATTTTAGTTTACTGAAATATTTTGCTATAAAAATATCCCTATGGAAAATATTTAGTAATAGCATTGAAATGTTTATCTAAGGAGCAAAAAGTCTAGATGCTCAAAGGTTTTTAGAATACACAATAAATAGTTTTGTTAAAAAACATTGCTAGTGAAGGAAAGGTATTGTACAGTGCAGTTCCAGCGGTCAAAAAGAAGAGGGCAAAGGGTTGTTAGTATTTGCTGGGGGCTGATCTGGGCTAGAAGAATGAAGAAGGAAGAAATGAAGAAGGAAGGCAAGATGAATGGAAAGAGGCAAGGGAAGAGGGAGGGGAGGGGAGGGGAAGGGAAGGGAAGGGAAAGAGGGGAGGAAAGAGGAAGGAAGGGGAAGGAGGGGAGGGGTGGGGAGGGGAAGGGAAAGGAAAGGAGAAAATGGGAAGGGAGAGGAGGGGAAGGGAAGGGAAAGGAAAGGAGGGAAAGGGAGGGGAGAGGAAAGGAAAAGAAGGGAAGGGAAGGGAAAGAAAAGGAAGGGAAGGGAGGGTAGAGGAGAGAAAGGGAAAGAAAAGAGCCAGCTAGAGATGGAAGTAAATTAAAATTACTTGATTTTCATTTTTTCCTCATTAGAAAACAAATTAATTTATCAAATGTATGATATGGTAAAATAATTTTGCTTCTCTCTCTAAGTAGTAACTATTATATTCTTATGATAGTCTCCCCCACCCCCCATTCTGGAAGCTGAAAAAGTGCAAGCAGTTTCATAATGTAGTTCTTTCACTCAACTTGCCTTTATTGAGTGACTCTCAGGGATGACTCACCAGGATAGCTCAGAGAAGCTGGCCCAGCAGGCAGAGCTGCTCCCCAATCTCAGGGACACAAAAGCAAATGCCAAGGTTCCCAAACTCAGGCAGGGAAAAAGAGAAGTTAAGAAAAAGAGAGTGCCTTTCTCTGTCATGTTGACTTGGAGATGCAGGAGACAGCATTTCCCCTGCCAATAAGTTCATCCAACTACTGGAAAGCCATTTGTGGGCAGTGCCGTAGTGCATCCATCCAGGTGTATTCTTTAGAATAATCAGGCAGTTGCTTATTCTGAGCAAAAGTTTTCCACAGGAATTTTTGGTATGACAGAAGATCACTTATGCAAACTGTTTAAGAATTCTTTGAACAACATCAATAAACCCTATGTTTTAGGATAAAGATGAAAGAAAACAGTAGAATACCATGAGCAGTGCTCTCGTCTAGACATTGATAGCTCTATACTTTAAGGATGCTTTTACTGCACTCACAATTTGGAGTCTAGAGCCATCTTACTTGGGGATTATGGGGGTCATTGCAAACTCCACAGCCGGTGTTCAACAAGAAGCCTTGTTCAACACAAGTCAGTGGCCTGTGTTAACTCAAACATCAAAAGTCTGACCCACTGAGTTTATTGTAGGCATGTTTAAGCAAAGCAGTTTTCTAGCAATAATTAACTCAATCCTGGCTGTGCAGCAAAACTTAAGACATGACTACATCAAAACTCTTGCAAAATAAAGTGATATTTTCCATAAAGGTCTGTTCTAATAGATTAACTGAAAAGACAGGCTTGTAACCAAGCCCATGATGGGACCTGGAGAGGCGGATGTAGTCGGGCCCCCCAGATAGCACAGAAGTCACTAGACTGTTAATCACATCCATTCACACCTTCTGGCTGGAAAGCAGATTATACATCTTTTTTTCTTTGACGAGAGTACCCTGTGCGTGTGCTTTCCCTAACACTTATCTGTGAGCACAAGGGCCTGCATGCCTCCTACCGTAGATTTCAAATTCTTAATTTGCAAAATGAAAATTGCACAAGATCATTGTTTAGATATCTTATGGATTTAATGTTGTTATTACTATTAGTGCTATTATTATTACTGTTGTTTTTGTTTAGAAACAAAGGAAAATGTCAGCGTTGCAGATACACTTCACAAAATTTGGGCAATATTAGAGATGAATTTGGAGCAATATGCATTGTCGCTCTTAAGGTAAAGAACACCACTAGACCTCTTTTAGCTAAAGAATACATCTAGATCTCCAGGGATGGCTATAATGGCCTCTATCTCAGATAGTTCCTGAGGTAGTCTGAAAAAGACCCAGGATTCCTGGTGCTTTTGAGGCTAGCTCTAGATTCAGTCAGGAAGGTAAGAATCCCCCCTGCCGTGGACTACAGATTGCACAGAAGTCACCAGGTTTGCTGCAGGGAGCCAGGCGGGGCTGGTGATTTGTTTAGTCAGCTGTATGATCCAGAAAACCCAGAGGACGAAAATTCTAATATTACACTCTTGTCTGTGTTCTTGGGCTTCCATGTCTAAAGTTTCCAAAGATGTGGCTCACGTTGACCTTCCAAGCTCCATTGCAGTCTCTCCTGTCTGTCTGTAACTAACAGTCTTACAACTGCTTCGCCAGGCTTGGTGCTTAAACATCAAGCCTCATGCCCTTCTCTGAGCATGAACTACGCTCTTGCTTAGGAATGTGTTCTCCTTCATTATGTGCCTTTGAATGATACCATTCACGCCTAAGCTGAAGTGTACTTCTCCCCCTTGACACTAGATGCTGGGAATCACACCGTGCCTCTTTGACCTTAACCTGGCAAACTTTGGCAGGCCATTTCAGGGACTAGGTCTCTTCTGTAAATGGAGTTTATTTTAAAAGTGCTTTGTCATTGATACTCAAATTATTTTTGCATTCCTAGACTAATGTTTAAAAGCAAGTGCAAGTCTATGGAATCCTACCCATGCTATCAAGATGAAGAGACCAAGGTGGCCTTTGCCGACCACAACGTGAACTATGCAGACCAGCCCCCCAACTCTTGGTTCATAGTATTCAGGCAAGTGATGAATGTGTCTTCAGATGGCATCGGGTATTCAGATCTGTACTTTCAAGAGTAAAAGTATGGTTAGCAGTAAAAATATCAGCCTCTAGACACTCTCGTATTTGTTCAAAACTTTTTCATACATGATATATAAAAGTTTTCCATATATATGTATATATGTGCATATATGTATATGTATAAATGATATGATGTCAGAGAATTTGTATCAATATTCTTTACATCAAAACATGAAATGTGTAAATAATTTGTAGATTTTCAGTGAATATGTTAACATAATAAGTCAGTCTGTTTTCAGTCCAGATAGATATTTATCCAAGCAATAGCATTTTAAGTACAAGTCGTGAGTGACATAAAATGGGAATTCTTAAGGGAATTTCATTTCCACAAGAAAATGACACAGTAATAGTAACTTGGAATGGAAAAGATGTATAAGGCTTTTAGGTACTTGCAACTTGAAGTTTTTGCAAAGACTTTTGGGATTAAATTCTATTTCATGCTTTGAGAGTCACCATTAAGAACGGCTCATGCTTTTGTAATTACAGAGAAACATTTTTGGTTCCTCAAGATATGATCTTACTCCCCAAAGTATACACTACACTCCCAGTCTGTATACTGCATGTCATTAACAATGACACGTTGGAGCAGGTGCCAAAGGTGTTTCAGAAAGTGGTGCCTTACCATTACACCAAGAACAAGGTAGGTGCAAAACATAGCCCCGGGTGGTAAACCAACACCCAGCAGCACTCTTGGCAGCTCTGCTGGGAGGAGGGGTGCCCTGCTCATCCCTGTTCGGTGGGAGAGAGCAAGGTCTCAGCACACGTTACTTCTCAGAAAAACACATTGCACATGGCCAGGATGGAAACCAACGCCACATTAACTCCGAACACGGAAATGGTTCCCAGGAGTTTTGGTCCTATACTGAAACAGGTCAAAGGGACGTCTCTATCTCACAGGGAGCCTTGTTCTCCTCTTAAGAATTATAGGGGACTTATAGAACACACACAGCCCCTACCTGTAGTCTTCAAAGGTAGCGTGACTTCCTCAGGCCAAGAAGCACTATGGGCTGCCTGCTAAATCGCTAAGAAACCCTGGCCTTCCATTAGATGTTGCCATATTTTAATCATTTTTTCAATCACATCCCACATTAGGGAATCATGACAAAATTAGTGGATATAGACTGAAAGGCTAAGTTGTTGCTCCTAGTTTCCATTCTGTAGCTCTATTATTTTGAAATTGTACCTATTTTCTCTGGATGATTTTTTTGTTTGTTTCCTTGCTTTTTGTTTGTTTTGAGGTTCATTTCAGCCTTTCGTTTCACTCATTATTTTATGTAAATTAGACATACCTTTGTAATGAATGACTAATGAATTCTGGCTTCACAAGGATAAAGAATAGATATAAAATGTAGTAATTCACTAAGAAACTTAACAGCTCCTTTGAACCATTTTAGAGATTTGAGGAAGCCTTTTAAATGAGGAAAATAACATTTTTCTTTCTTTGTTTTTTTTTTTTGGGTGTGTGTGTGTGTGTTTGTTTTTTTTTGTTGTTGTTGTTTTGTTTTGTTTTTTTAACTTTATGACAAGGCCCTGCTATATAGCATGTAAGCTATTAGGCTGTTCTGTTAGGCTGTCCATCTAGATTAGGCTGTTCTCACATTCACAGAGATATACCTGCCTCAGCCTCTTGAGTTCTGAGAATAAAGACATATGGTAACATATCCAGCTAAATTTTGGTAAAACACCATAATCCAACTGATTGTGTATATATGTGTGCATACATATACATAGTTAGATTTTAAAAATAGGCTTTACTAAATTTTTTAGTACTTACTATAATTTCAAAAGCTTATATTTTAGAAAACCCAGTTCTTCTATTATGGAAGTCATCTGTATTTGATATTATGTTCTGTAGCATATTTAAACATTTTCTTTTTTTTCATTAATTTATTTACTTTACATCCCAATTGCAGCTTCCTATTCATCCTCTCTTCTGAGTCCCTCTCTCCCATCTCCTCTTCCCTCCTTCCAACACTCCCCCATCCTCAGAAAAGGAGAGGCCTCCCATGGATGACAACCCACCTTGGCATATGAAGCTGCAGTAGGACTAGACACATCTTCTCCTATTGAGGCAAGAGAAAGCTGCCCAGTTAGGGGAAAGGGATCTGAAGGCAGGCAACAGAGTCGGAGACAGCCCCTGTTCGTGCTGTGAGGAGTCTCACATAGAGTCCCAGCTGCACAACTGTCACATATGTGCAGAAGGCCTAGGTCCAGCCCACGCATGCCCTCTGGCTGGCAGTTCAGTCTCTGTGAGCCCTGTGGGCCCACGCTAGTTGATTCTGTAGGTTTTCTTGTGGTGTTTTTGACCTCTCAGGCGCCTTCAAAATCTATCCTGCCCTTCTTCCACAGGATTCCCCAAATTTCACTTAATGCTTGGCTGTGGGTCTCTGCATTATTTTCCATTCGTTACTGGGTGAGGCCACTCACATGACAATTATGCTAGGCTCCTGTTTCCAGGTATAGCAGAACATCATTAACACTGACAGGGTAGTTCCTCTCCCAAATAGGTCTCAAGATGGGCCAGTCATTAGATAGACATCCCCCATTTCTGCCCCATCTTACCCGGCACGTTTTGTGGGCAGGATAAATTTGGATTGAAGGTTTGTGACTGGGTTGGTGTCCCCATCCCTCTATTGGAAGTTTTGGCTGTTTCGGGTTCCATATCCCCCATTGCTAGCAGTCTTAATAACAGACATCTTCCTGAACAAATGAAAATCAACAGGTCAGGTACTAAGATTAATGGCATATGGGACCTCATGAGACAGAAAAGCCTCTGTAAGGAAAAGGAAATCATTAAAAAGACAAAACAGCAGCCTACAGAATGGGAAAATATCTTCATCAACTCTGTATCTGACAGAGGGCTGATGTCCAGAATATAGAAAGAACTCTAGGAACTAGAGATTAACAAATCAAATAACCCAATTAAAAACAGGATATAGATCTAAACAGAGAATTCTCTACACAGAAATCTCTAATGACTAAGACACACTTAAAAAAATGTTCAACATCCTTTGATTCATTTGTCAAAAAAGTGTCTGTGGGGGTTTGTTTCTGGACCTTCAATTCAATTCCATTAACTAATCTGTTTGTTTTTATGCCAATTCAATGAGGTTTTTATTACTATTGCTCTGTAGTTCAGTTGAAAACAGGGATGGTGATACTTCCAGACATTTTTATATTGTATAGATAGTTTTAGCTATCCTGGATTTTTTGTTTTTCCATATTGAGTATTGTTCTTTCAATGCCTGTAAGAATTATGTTGGGATTTTGATGGGAATTGCACTGAATCTGTACATTGCTTTGGTAAAATGGCTACTTTTACTATCTTAATTCTACTAATCCATAAACATGGGAGATCTTTCCATCATCTGGAACATTTCTTGATTTCTTTCTTCAGAGACTTGAGGTTTCTGTCATTCAGGTCTTTCATTTGCTTGCTTGTACTTACACCAAAGTATTTTATATTATTTGTGGCTATTGTGAAGTGTAATGTTTCCTTAATTTCTTTCTCACCTCATTCATTGTTTCTCTAATGGAGGGCAACTGATTCTTTCCCATTACTTTTGTATCCAGCCACTTTGCTGAAGGTGTTTATCAGTAGTAGGAACTCTCTGGTGGAGCTTTTGAGATCACTTATGTATACTATCTTATTATCTGAGAATAGCAATACTTTTACTTTTTCCTTTCTATTTCGTATCCCATTGATCACATTTAGTTGTCTTATTCCTTTAGCTAAAACTTTTAGTGCTATACTCAATAGACATGAAGAGAGTAGGCAGCCTCATCTTGTCCCTGATTTTCGTAGAATTTCTTTATGTCTATTTAATTTGATGTTGGATATTGGTTTACTTTGTTTTGCATTTATTATGTTTAGGTATGGGCTTTGTATCTCTGATTTCTGCAAGACTTCTAGCATATAGAGGTGTTAGATTTTGACAAAGGCTTTTTCAGTATCTAATGAGATGGTTATGTGGTTTCTTTCTTTCAGTTTGTTTATGTAATGGATTATGATGATGAATTTTTGTGTATTGAATCCTCCCTGAATCCCTGGGATGAAATCTACTTGACCTTAATGGATGATATCTTTGATGTATTCTTTGATTTGGTTTGAAAGTATTTTACTAAGTATTTTTGCATCAATGTTCATAAGGGGGCTTGGGTTGAAATTCTCTTTGTTAAGTCTTTGTGTGGTTTAGGAGTCAAGGTGGCTGTGATCCCCATGGAATGAGTTTGGCAGTGTTCCTTCTGTTTCTATTTTGTGAAATAGTTTGAGAAGTATTGTTACTAGCTCTTCTTTGAAAGTCCGTGCTAAAATCGTCTGACTCTGGGCTCTTTTTTGGTTGGAAACTTTTAATGACTACTTGTATTTCTCTAGGGTTTATTGGTTTATTTAAATCATTTACCTGATCTATATTTAACTTTGATAAGTGGTGTCTATCAAGAAAATCATGCATTGCTTTTTAGATTTTCCAATTTTGAGGAGCTCGAGTTTTTGAAGTAATAGCTAATGAGTCTTTGAATTTCCTCAGTGTCTATTCCTATTATATTTAGGCTTGGTCTTTTCATAATATCTCAGATTTCCTGGATGTTTTATTTTAGGAACATTTTAGATTTAACATTCTCTTTAACTGATGTATTGATTTTCTTCTATCATATCTATTACACTTGAGATTCTATCTTACATTTCTTATATTCTGTTGGTGAAGCCAGCCTCTATAGTTTCTGTTTTCTTATCTAGGTTTTCCATCTCCAAGATTCCCTCAGTTTGTGTTTTTTTATTGCTTCTATTTCATTTTCAGGTCTTAAACAATTTTATTCATTTTCTTCACCTGTTTAACTCTATTTTCCTGTATTTATTTAAGGGGATTATTGTTGGTTTTTCTATGCAGGTCCGCCTGCCTACCCTGCAGTACAGGTCACCTGTCTGGCTGTGCGGGCCACGGGGATGCAGTGGAGACGTGGGCTGCAATGAGATACACCAGGCCAAACAGTTCCACGTGGGACTTTATTTAAGATGGGGAAAGGAGTAGTGGGCGGGAAGAAGGAAGGGAAGAAAGAGAGAGAAAGAGGGGGAGAAACGCTACCCAGTTATGTATGGGTGATGACGTAATTACAGGTAAACATGGGCCATTGAATTCTGGGTATATGGCGGCTGTTGCCTTGGCAACAGACCCATACACTGTCCTAATTGTCGCCTGTATGACGTCACAGGCCTCACAGGTCTTGGTACCAACAATTATTTCTTTCCTCTTTAGAGGTCTCTATCATCTTCATATGATCAGATTTAAGATCATTTTCATTTGCTTTAGCTGTGTTAGAACATCGGGGCTTGGTGAAGTAGGGTGGCTGGGCTCTGGTGATGTCATAGTACCCTGGTTGTTATTGGTTGTTCTCTGCCTCTAGCTTCTGGCTCTCTGGATTTTGTCGTTATTATAGGTTAGGGTGATGACTTCTGAGTTTTTCTTTGTTAGATGGGTGTTTTTCCCTCTTTGTTTCTGTTTCCTGTCTGTCTTCTGACCTGAGTGTCCAGGGGTTCTGGTAAACAGCAAGCCTTCAGGTCCAGTAGGGCATCTCCACTGGGGTTTATGTGGCCTGTGTGTACTCTGAGGTTGTGTCTGCTAACATTGCCTCTGGTATCCCTATTATCCCTAGGCCTGGGGTGCCTAGTGCTTGAGTGTCCTCCAGGAACAGGCAGGGTTGTAGAGCAGAAAATAGATATAAGATATGGGGTACAACTCTTTTAGGGTGTTTTTCCAGGGGAGTTGGCTAACAGGGCTTGGGGCAGGGTCTTACCTATTGTTCCTGGTGCCATCAGATGTCCAGGAAGGCAGGCTGAGTTGTGGTGCAGGAAATGGAATAGAGGTTATGGGGTACAATTTACCGATGTTGGATATGCTTTCAAGGGAGTTGGCAATTAAAACATCGTTTTTTAAAACCAATGAATCAGTTTCTTTATATTTAACCATTCCATTTTAATTTATAGTCATTATACTTATTACTTTTTAAAATGGCATTCATATTTTCTTTATTTTGGTAGCATTTACCATTTCATACATATCAACCATGCCCTTATGAACCCCATTTAACCCACAGCATGTTCTCCTACTTTATATAATAATAAATGACATTTCATCAAAATTTCCAGCACTGTGATATCTCCCTTCCCTAAGAATGTGGCCTTCCACAGCATCATGCTTTGTGTTTAAATCCAATGTTAGACAAGATTTTCAGGTCCTTCTATAGTAAACATGCTTTTATACATAGACAGTTCTTGTCATTTATCAAATTTGTCTTAGAATTCTGCTGAAAAGGAAAGACATTTAAGAGATCACAAATATTAAAATGTAAGAAAGCTCAAAACAATAAAATGGTTTTCTCTAAAGCATTCTCTAAATGGTTCTCATGTGTCCTAACGCTATGAGCGTTTAATGCAGGTCTGTATGTTGTGGTGACCACCCCCTCCACCATAAAATTGTTTGTTGCTGCTTCATAACTATACTTTTGCAACTGTTATGAATGGTGGTGTAACTAGCTGTTTTCTAATGGTCGTAGGTGACCTGTGTGAAAGGGACATTGGGCTCCCACAGGGATAGAGTCCCACAGGTTGAGAACTATTTGGTGTAAAGGACAAGTCTAGCAAAGTCATGTATGCCATCAAAATCTGGAAATAATCTTTCCTTCGTGAAATATGTTATACTAATAGTAGTCATTGGCTCTTTTTTTGTTTGTTTTCAAGACAGGGTTTCTCTATATAGCCCCAGCTATCCTGAAACTCAACTCTGTAGACCAGGCTGGCCTTGAACTCAGAAATCCACCTGCCTCTGTCTCCCAAATGCTGGAATTACAGGCATGGGTCACCACTGCCCAGCTATTAGTCATTGCCTCTTGATTTGAGTAAAGACATTTAAAGAGTATTTAATTGAACAGAACAAGGATCTACCTTTTATCTGCAGGTTTTGGGGTTGGTGCCTGCATATGTGTGTGGAATGGGGGGGGAGGGGTTGAGGGTTTGTTGTTGTTTTCACTAGTTAGCTCTTTAAAGAGCTAAGGTTAAATCAAGTAGATTTCCTTCAGGAATGCAAGTTGAATCAAAATGTAGAGGCACATTCCATCTCCACTTAGCTATTATTTTGCTAATTTTGAATCTGTCTTTCACAATCAGATGGCACCAAACAATCCCATTCCTCTCTCAGGTCTCTACTCTCAATGTCTATTTAAATTTAGGGAAAGAAATGAGGAGATCATGAAAGAGAAGGAAGAACTGTGTGATTAGAGACCAAGCTTCCTTCTGGGCTTTCTGTGGCATGGTTTTTTTTATCTCTTCTGGATTCTCAGTCTTTAAATATGATTGCAAATCGCTTATGGCTCAGGGAAAATTTTGCACCCAGAACTGAATGATATTTCAGAACAGAGCTGATGAAAGAAAATTATTTCTTCAGTCTTTGTTCTGTAGTCTGTGACTGTTTTAATACTCTGGTACCTGAAGAGTATAATGGCATGTATGTAGCTTACTGAAAATCATCAGTTTCCAATATATCACTATAAAGTTTGTGTCTTTTAGAAGTATTTTTTTTCTATTAAAGGATTATGGTGTCTGAAGTTAAGAAAAAATACAGGGTAAATTAGTTTTTTCAAGATTTCTCAAGAAATTTCATAAGCTGATATATATTTAATATCTCCAGAGGGAAAAAAATGTAATTCTTCCCAAAAGTACTACATGATAGAAACCCATTTTCACAAAATATGTTGGATCAATATTTCAGAAAACACATCTTGGAATGCACTACTGTAAGTTGAAGGCCTTATCAATTTCCTGCGTGGCATTGCTATCTGTCCATCTCTTAACCATTAAGTAATTTGTTCTGTCACTAATGAACCATCTTGATGTGATATCCCAGGGATGCTCTCCAGAAACAGGAGAACATCTTTACCCACATAGAGGATGTCTAAAACTAGTGCAAAGATACATAAAATGTATCCCTGGATGCTACCCAACTTGAATACCTGCTGGTCTTGATGAGACCTCACCCAGCGTCATCCTGCACATGTGGACTTTAACAGCTTTGTCATTATTTACCTGTGTATTAACTATATCACCTAATGAAGTTCCTCTTCCTTATAAACTCATGTTGGCTTGTTAGGAGTCTGTTTTGTTCCTTTGGATTTTCACAAGGCATGCTTTGAAGCTTGAGAAGGACCCTTATTAGACCCAGGCTTGTGAATGTATATGTTTCTTCAATTCAAACAAACAGCTGTTTCCTCTACTTCTGTCATAATTCCTGAAAGACTAAACAGTGTAATTTAGAACACTGACCTGTGAGATTTCTCAGAGTTTGTTTGTTTAGTGAACTGGGGGTGGGGGGGATCTAACCCAGGAACTCATACAAGCTAAGCAAGCATCCCGTCACTTGGATACACCCTCAGCCCTAAAATGATTATTTCTAAGAACGTTAAATAGAATGTTAGTGGCCTAATAATCTTTATGAGATTCTGGGCTCTGTGTAGATATATCAATATAGTAACATTTATTTCAGTATGTGGATCATATATTTGAGAGAGTAGTGGAATATGAATCTTCTGTGTGTGGCTGCCCTCTCTTTTAGAAAGGATACACTTTTGTGGCGGAAGCATATACTGGTGACTCATTCGTATCAGGCTCACGGTGGAAACTGCGGCTCATTGGCTCTTACAACCCGCTCCCATTTCTCTCCCGTGACTCTCCATGCAATACCTTCAGCATAAAGGAAATCAGAGACTACTATATTCCTAATGACAAGAAAATCCTGTTCAGGTACAAGTATATGATAGATGGATAAAGGTGTTCTTTAAAAATAGTAATATTTCTATTAAAATGAATTTATAGTTCTGAATTCATTACATTTTAAATTCTGTCATTTTATGAAAATAACAAATTAGCAATAACAATGCTAAGTGGATGCTTGAGCAAGTCTGTACAGCTTCAAATAATGCTAACCCCATTTCTTAGACTTCCTTTTACTTTCACTGAAATTTGTCTAGATCCTCTCTGGGTACCTGCCGTTCTCCTTGCTTTGCCCCACCTGTGGCTCCTCTCTGGTGGGACAGTCCCTATTTGTCATCCTAACCTCCTGTTCATGCCTCCCTATCCACCATCCTTGAGTTCCCAGCACTGAGTCTACTGTGTTTCATTCGTTGCTTCTGTGGATTGTAATTCTGATATACCACGCTTTGTGTGTTCTCCCCATCTCTTCACAATGTTCCCACACTACTTCATTATGTTTGTTACATGAAATGGTTGTTTTTGGAATCAGAAAGTCCATTATATTCCTTTTAAAAAATTGCACTGTCACCCCATCTTCTTAATTTTTTAAAAATTTTATTTATTTATTTTATGCATATACTCACATACATTGCTCTCTTCAGTCACATCCCAGATGGCATCGGATCCCATTACAGATGGTTGTGAGCCACCATGTGATTGCTGAGAATTGAACTCAGGACCTCTGGAAGAGCAGTCAATGCTTTTAACCGCTGGCCATCTCTCCAGCCCCCATCTTCTTAATTTATATGTCTATCCTTTATTACCAAAGTAGTTACCTTTCTAACATGCATATTTACACATGTGCTATAAAATGTTTGTAAACATTCCATTAACTGTAGAGTAAAAATTCCAGCTGCAGAGTCTAATGGCCTTGCTCACCCTGCCAGTAATAGCCAGGCCTGTCTCTTAATAGAACAAAAGTCCCCCTTTCCCTGGACATGTCAGTTGTACAGATTTATTTGTTTTTTTTTTTTTTTTTGGTTTTTTTTCAAGACAGGGTTTCTCTGTGTAGCCCTGGCTGTCCTGGAGCTCACTCTAAAGACCAGGCTGGCCTCGAACTCAGAAATCTGCCTGCCTCTGCCTCTCAGAGTGCTGGGATTACAGGTGTGCGCCACCACTGCCCAGCCAGTTGTACAGATTTATTTTCCTCACATATTATTTTGTGATATTCTATCCTCATTTTGCCACTTAGAAAAAAATAATGATAATTTTCAAATTGTAAACCCTTTGAATTGAACTCTCCAGACATAAGTGGTTGATCCTGGTGCCACTCCTATGGTACACATTTTATGTGATATATACATTTTAGTTGATCATCTATGCACCAGCCTTTATGAGAATTAATGTGAATTGAAGGCATATGTTTTTTCAACATAGAAACCAGCATACTGCCCAATGCATAACTGGCCTGCATTAAATATCTTCTCTTTTTAATAGAAAATCTTCTTCCACTCAAATTTAGAAAACACATTAGATATGTACATGTCATTCATAATCAGAAAACCAACAACTAGCCTTAGGTTTTAGCTTTGCTATTGTCTTGTACATCATTTCTTTCTGGTCATAGCTTACCACTTCTAAAATCGTAAAAATGGGAGCACCATGAAATAATCATTTATTAATAAAATCAAAATGTTTTCACTGTTTTATGATTGTCCATAGTCACTGATGTGACTGTGCAATCATTGATGTGGTTAAAGTCATGAGAGGAATGGTCTTTATTGTTAAAGCCATGTCAAGAATGATGTATGGTGCCTAGGAAAAAAAAAACCTATTTCTAGGGCTTTATTATATGGAAGAGATGATATATTTTAAAGGAACCATATATAGGTGAGTTGGCTTTCAGAAGGAAAAACTAAGTCTATGATAAAATTCAACAAGCAATATTCTTTGCCTGATTTTTCCTATAATAACTTTAATACAGAAATGGTCCCCCTTAAAATGTAATTCCTAAAAACTAAATAAGTAATATCATTCAACTATAGAATGATGTATATAGCACAGCCTCAAGCACACATTTGGCTTTCTACACGAGCGTATTTTATACCTAGGTGAAGACATAAAGACCATTCTGAGGGTGCACTGAAATGCAGGCATACAAGTTGTGGATTTGCCTCTCAGTTTGTCTTCCTGTAACATATTTTCAACATTGTCTGTATGAAAAAGAAAATTGGAAAAAGGAAAGCAAAAACAAAACAAAACAAAACAAAAGAATAAAAAAGAATGATTAATATGCTTACCAGCATGGCCTCCTAACACAAAAAATAGAGGCTTTTACCTTAACAGTAACAATACTTTAAAGAGTTTTAAGAAAACTGAAATTATCAAATTTGAGTCAAAAATATGTTTATAATACATGAATTTGAAAAAAAATCAATGTAATTTCCAGGACAAAAACTATCATTATATTATTATAAAATTATATTCAGTTATTTAAAGTATAGATTATTAACAGATTAACTGAGATGGCTGCCAGATGTTGATCTGAATGAAAGGAATATTAAAATGGCACAGGGACAGACAGTTGTAAGATAGCTTAGGTGATAACCCTGGCAACGGGCACTTCAGTGAATGGGTCTGCTATAGCTGTCCTGGCAAGGTCTTGGCACAACACTGGGTGGCTGACAAAACTGTCTCATTTCACACTCTGGAAGTTCACTCTGAAGTTGTCACCAGCGTAGGGGTCTGCAGAGCATTCTTGAAAGAATCTGTGTCTTGACTTCCTCTCAGTATTCTATGTTTGCTGGTGTTCTCTTGCTTGTGGGCACATCATTCAGATCTCTGTTTTCATCTTTGTACAGTGTTTTATTGTGTGGCTGTTCCTAAATCCTACCCTGTTATTCTGAAGCCATATTGATTTGGCCTCATCCTTTGGGTTTTCCTGTGATAAATTATCTCTACATAAGATGACCTTATGAGGGCTCCAACATGGCTTTTGTAGGGAGAAGAGATACAATTTGAACCAATCCTATAGAGGTGTGTGAATCTGGAAAGAAAACATTTTAAAACACTGAGGTAAAATTGACAGCCTAGACTGGTTGGGCTCGCCTCAGGACGGGACATGTCTGGATGACATCATTTACTTCAGGCGAGAACACAGGGCAGAAGCTAATTGTAGGTGATAAGCAGGAAAGAGTTCTTGCTTGTAAATATCAGTAACAGCCGCGGGACCCTTTGAAGAGAGCTCGGCTTGAGGCTTCCATCCAGGACCCTGGATTCCATTTTTATCAGTCTATAAATGAGAGCAAAGCATTGTTTCTCCGACAAGCGTGGGCTGTCAATGGCCGAGGGGCCTGAGAGAGCAGACCTGAAGAGAAGGGACAGCATGAAGCTGCTTTACTTCGGGATGACAGGTTTCTAAAGACAAGGCACCAATGATCCCTTCAGCCCTGCTGGACTCTCCCAAGAGTCCAGAAGACAAACCCAGAAGTTTCCGTATGGGAAGCACACACCGCTTGGAATCCCGGCCAGCGCAAAGCGAGGCTCTGGGTTTATGCTCAGCAAGTGAGTGGGAAGTGTGGGAGAGGAGCTGGTGACAAGAGCAAACAGGGCGGGGCCTGCGGAAGGGAAGGCGGACCACCCTGGCCAAAGGGATGGGCTCACCTGACTTGCCTTTTGTTTTCTTTTCATTCACTTAGAAACATTGAAAGTCTATAATAGATCATCGGCATTTGTGAAGAATTACTAGAGAAAAAAAAAACAACAAAAATTAATCTCTCACTCTTACTATCTGTCTTGTTCTCATTCTCTCTCTCAACCCTACTCCATCACACACACACACACACACACACACACACACACTGCAATATTATTTTTTTAATTAAAAAATACACCTAGTGGTGGTCACATGACTGTCAGAGATGGTAGCTTTTCGATCTATACTGCTTCATAAGCGTCTTCTTGTCATACTTAACTGGAAGATGCGTTTACTCTTTGGGATTTTCTAAAGACAAACATATGATACTGTTTTTCTGAGCGGTATGGAATTGGGCTCTTTTGTCAAAGTCTGCAGGGACTCTGAGGTTTTAGCGTGGCTGTGGGCCTTACAAAGCTGTATTACTTTCAGACAGTTACATGAGAACCATCACAGCATTTTCTTTACTGACTTAAGGGACAGGCCAGTGCGTGTATTCGCTCACGGAGATAACCTTTCTCACAACAGGTACTCCATTAAGGTGACAGTGGCACAGTCGATTACGATACAGGTCCGCACTTCCAAGCCCGACGCCTTCATCAAGCTGCAGGTTCTGGAAAGTGAGGAGATCATCGTGAGCACTGTGGGCAAAGGGCAAGCCATTATCCCGGCCTTCTACTTCCTTGGGAATGAAAAAGCGTTGAGCTCCCAGTGTGAGTCCCTGTCTGAAGTTTGACCTCCACTTAGAGACAGAGGCTTGTGTTGCTGTGGCATTTAAAATGGTTAAAAAAGAAAAAATCAAAACTTGATACTGATAAACACTAGGGCCAACCCCAGTGATGCCATTTTAATTCTATGCCTACGTAAGCTCCAAAAAACAATAGATTGTCAGGGTTCTCTTTTTAAGACTGTTCTTTGAGAAAAATTATTTGTTAGACATAAGCCTGCTTTTATTTTTTAAGATTTATTGATGTGTATGTATATGGGTGTTTGCCTACATATCTGAGCGGGCATCATGTGGATGCCTGGTCCCACAGAGGTCAGGAGGAGTTGGATCTTTTGGTACTGGGGCCACTGGTGTTTTTAAGGCGCCATGTGGATTCTGGGAACTAAGCTAGGATCCTCGTCCGGAGCAGCATGTGTTCTTAACTGAGGAGCTAGCTCTCCAGCCCCACATGAAATTTCTTAATACATTTCTCTAACACCAGAAAAAAATTTAATAATCTAATGTTACATTTTTTATCTTAAAATAATCATGTCCTTTTAAGTATGTTATATTCTATATGTTTATATGTAACCTATTATTTATTCAGTAATACCAAATATTCTAACATAGTATTTCTCCTCTTTAGCTAGCAAGCAAATTCTCTTAACTCACATCTCACCTAAGAAAGAACCAGAAGTGCTGACCAAGAAGAAAACTGGCCAAGCAGGTCAGAAATCCTTCAAAGGAAGACCTGGAGGTGGCCTAACAGAAGCAGGAATGCCCCTGCTGGAGGAAGAAGTTTTGAACATACCCACTATTGAAGAAAATTCTAGCACACCACAACAGGTACATTAACTGAAAACAACAGTTATTTATTTGAGACTAGTAGGATGGTTCAGTGGGTAAAAAATGTATGTGTATAACTGCGGCCCGGGAGGCCTAGACAAGCAGATGTCACTTGCCAGTTAGCTGGGGAAAAGATAGCAAGTTCTGGATCTAGTTAGAGAGCCTGTCTCAAAAATAAGGTAGAGAAAGACTGAGAAAGAAACTCTAAGCTGACTCTAGCCTCGACACACATGTGCACCCACTGGTGTCCCATATTCACGCATGCACAGGCACACAGAATGAACACATACATGTAAAGAGAGGGAAGAACTTACATCACAGAACATAAACAGGGCAATAACTGTGATGATGGTCAAGATTGTATGACTTAGACATCATTAGAGACGGATGTAAAAATTGAAAGAATGAATCAAGAAGCAGTGGTCTCAATTAATGTGAAGACACTCAACTATTGAACTCAAGAGAAACCAAACGACTACTGGAATGGTGTAGAAAAAAATGTAAGTCAGTAATCCAATTGAAATGTTCAGTGTGGGCATCCTGGAACCTGATAAAGCTGAGGAGCAGAATAGGAACCATCTTGGGGATTTGAAATTTCTAATTTTAGTGTCTTTGTCTTGGCCTACGCTGGACATTTGATAACTTCTCATGTGTGCATGTCAGTACTTCTGCGTGTGAGTATGGAAACACTTGTGTCGAGGCATACTATGAAAAGCCAGAGGACAGCTCTGGTGGAGGTCCTTGCCTTCTATCTCATTTGTAACAGGGTCTCTTTGTTGTTTCTACAACACATACTTGGGTTAGCTGACCCAGAACTTTCAGGGACACTCCCACCTCCAGCCCCTATCTTGCCACAGGAACACTGACTTACAGATGCAGCCACTGCACCTACCCTTAAAAGGGTTGTTGAAATTTGAATACAGATCCCCACACTTTCAGGAGAAGTATTTCATTCCCTCAGGCATTCCCTATTCCATTCAGGATAGCTTAAAAGACAGATTTGGAGCTGGAGGGATAGCTTAGGGGTTAAGAATGCTTGTTGCTCTTGTAAAGGATACAAGTTTGGTTCTCAGCACCCACACAAGGGGGCTCAACTCCTGCTACAACTCCAGCTCCAGAGACAGAATTTTCTCTGATCTCTCAGGACCCCTGTCTGTGTATGCATGCACATGCAAAACTAAAGTACTTGTTTTTGAAAAGATAAATAGTTTGTGATGAAAAATTAATAGATCCCTCAATAAAAACCAAAGTACCTATAGATGGACAGTATTAGCATAATGCAGTTATAAATATATTAATAATAAATAGTTTTAGAAGCCCACAAATGTGAAAACATGATAAAGAATGTTAAATAATCTTTTAGTTAAAAAATCAACTGAGTATTTATGAAACACAGAACTCAATAATGAGTTTTTAATAAAAACTCTAAAATTGTACTTTGTCAGCAACATTAATGTGTGTTTAATGAAATACTGACTTGCCACTTAATCAGTGAGCAACGGATGTTCAGAAGTATGTGAACTAAGCCCAGACAACCAGAGTTAGAAATGAGCCACCAAGTAACTCATTGAAGAAGACATGGGTCTGAGAATGACGTGAAAATAAGCCAATGAAACTACAAACAAAACTCCTCAAAGTGAATTATCCATCGTTTGGCTTTTTATGATTCTAAAGCATATGTGCAACTCATAAGACTGACGAAAACACAGAGGCATAACTTTACCAAACACAAGAAAATGGTACAGGACTCGAAGGCTATTGAGTAGCACAGGCTAGTCTCTGCTTGCAAAGCTAGTGGTGGGTGAGAAATGAGTTTGGCAAAACCCATTAATAAGGAAATATCAATCTCAACAATGTGATAAAAATTGCAATTATAATTATAATACCTTTAAAGTTTTCCCTTGCTAAATACCACATCATCAGCTGTCTTATGGAACAAATCAAAGAATAGTATTTTCTGGAAAACACACGAACTATCTTGTCTTATTTGAATAGGGCATTTGAGACAGGGTCTCACTCTACAGCCTGTGACTGACCTGGAACTTGCTTTGTGTTCCAAGCTGGCCTTACTTGCAATAGCCCACAAACCTCAACCTCCCAAGTGCTGAAATTAGAGTCCTGAGGTCCTCCTGCACCTAGATTCTTATGATGATTTTATAGAAACAGACTACATGAGAGTAGTTGTGTGATTCTCAGACATGCTTACCTCCTACTTACAGATGCTTAATGTAAAAATAACACAAATCCTATACACCAAGAGCCTTCATCTAGAAATGTATATGAAATAATATATTAATATATGGACTTGTCATTTTTTTAAAATAGCATAAGAAAAAATCCTCAGTATTATTGATACTATTTAATAACATTGCAACATTATTGCAGTAGAGGATCAAACTGGCTAGTAGCTAAGTAAGTGAACTAAGTTATTTGTAGATAAGATAATTACTTGTCTATACATGCCTAAAAAATTCCGACAGAATACCCAAGTCTTGGAACTAAGGAGATTTTAGAAGCTTGCCATGTACAATGCATCTGAATTTATTCAACCCTTTGTATGGCACAGCTCCCCAGTGTTCCGGTTAACCATTAACCATGCATCCTTATAGTTCCCATATAACATGAAGAGACCTGGCACAGAGAGCCACAGTGACCCACCCAGCAGCAATCGGCTGGCATCCGCAAAAGCAGGACTTGAATCGACACTGCTCCCCCTTGTGACATTGTGCCCTTAACCATCAGCTCTGCTGCTAGAGTCACACCGGTCATTGGGCGTTGCTCTGAATCAACACAGGAACAGGAGACAACACAATGGCTTTCTTACTGAACAGCATTGTAATTGTAAAATGACTGGCAGTTGACCTCAGCAAGCACACTCAAGTTCTCCACACAATGAACATTTACACTTAAATGCAGGGCACTGAAAGTCAGTAAGCCACCCAAACACTGCAAGTGACCTTTCTTCTTAAGAGAAGTAGTCTGTGCTTTTCAGTCAAGTGACACACAGTCAGAAAGACTTTAGTAAACTTTTAAAGTCAGGCTTAAGATTGGGGAAGTGCTATATACAAGCCTCCCTGTTGTACAATTTTTTTTTATCTCTATCTGGGATCTTTACCCTGCCTTTAATCATTTAGTTTCCAGAGAAAAGACACACACACCCTTCATATTTACAGTATGCCTTAATCAACACAAGAGCTGGGCAAATATCTATCCTCTATGTTATTATATCTATTTCGCAGCCAAATTCTATTGTATAATTTGCCATGTTTTGTCTGGGCTGCTCTTAACTCCAATTGGTCAACCCAGATGGCCAGTATTTTATGACTTACCTAACCCATGATGGTTTCTCCTCTCTTCACCTTCTTCTAGCCCTCGTGGTTTCCCTCTGATCCCAAGCCTGGAACCCTAAGCCCCATCTGTGTCTCCTCTGCCCAGCTATTGACTTCTGGCATACTTATTTACTAATCAGAAATAACTTGGGGTCAAGGCCATAGAACATTACTTAGGTGCAGACTCTCTCGTCTGTGGGGCAACCAGGTCTTGGGGACCTGCACTTAGCATTTCAATATACAGCAAAAGACCCAAATCTCAACAGTTCTCCTTTTTAGTCCAATAAAAGCCTCATTTTTTCTCAGATACAAACTGAATACAATTATAACAATTATGAAAAGTATAAGGTATACATTTATAATGTCCAATCCATTATATTTGGCAATTTATTGATAAAGTATTTTATCATCAATCCTATTTTGTTGAGTTAGAATTTTATATATAAAATTTATAATACAAGTTATTATTTTAACGTATTATCATTCTCAAACATCTTTTTAGACCTAGAACATCATCTTAAATCCTAAACAACTTAAGATAAATTGTGAGACTATAACTAACTTGTCTTCAACCTCATCAGAGATTTGAGAAGGAATAAATGTTTTTTGACTATACAGAAAGTATAGGGACATGGCTTCAAAAATTATAGAAATGACAGAGATAGATTATTACCTGGACAACCCCCAATATTGCTTATGATGTTGGAGCATCTATCTTCAGCTTTCTGGCCCAAAACATCTGACAGACCTTAAGTGAAACAGGAATTATGAAGGAGTAACTTAACCTGTTATCAGAACTTATCAATCAACTATTTTGTGTCTGTTTGTCCTTTGTGGACTGCATTCTGTCTGCAGATAGGGCATTTCTCACCCAGTGGCCAGCTTTTCACAATTATAGCAACTCCAAATGGAGGTTATAGTTGTTCTTTTCTTCTTTAACACAGAATGGGGGTGCTTCCAGAAAGAACTCTGTCTAATAGCCATAAGATCCTTTAATAATGAAATGATTCTAAATGTTATATTCTGTGGAGCTCTGATGCTTTTGAAGACTATCTATATATAGCATATGTGAATTGTTAAACATTGCTTATTTTTAGCTATTTTCTATTTGAATAACTTTGAAAATATTTTATTGCAATTTAGTAAAGTAGTATGTAATAAGACCATAAGTTTGACTATTTGACTATTAACTTGCGTTACTTAGTTATCCTAAACAGTTTATTAAAAGAACTGGGATTTTTAAATGTGTTGCATAGGGACAACGCCTAAGAGTAACAAAATCTTAAATTTTGTATCAATATACAAAGATTTATGCCAATGTAAACCTTAAACCTGTGACAATATATAAAATTCTGTATCAATGTAACAAAATAAAACCTCAATTCTGCAACAAAATATAAAGATCTCTATCAGTGTAAGATTGCTATAAAATGCTTTTGTTTAAGAGTAGACTTAATAATTCATCCATATCTGCCTAATTTCTTATACTATCTCCCCATTTTTCCTTTTCAACCCCCTTCCCTTTGCCTAAGAAAGAAGGATAGAGAAGAAAGAAAAGAGAAATCCCTAAGTCCAAGCTCCCTATTTTGTTTCTTTTCTGTCCAAGACCATAATTATTCATAAATTATCCCTTAAAATAACAACAAATCTGTAATTTATAAAATAATCAAAACTATACATTCCAACTTAAGGGATTAAGATGATGTTCTTTGCTTACTTGTTTGTATTTTTAATAATTGCTTTTCTGCTGAATTGGGGTAAAGAATTCCTGTTGGGCCCCAAAAAGAAATTGAAAAAAATACTTAAATCAAAATAAGGCTAGCTTGCATTATTTGTTGTCCAGTCTTTATGTGCTGCAAAAGATCAGGGTTTAAATGACATTCTGACTGGAACAGTCTGAAAGGCTGAATGGACCCAAGTCATCAGAGATTAGCAGACTTTCCTGAAATTGTTCTGGAAGCAAATCTCTGGAAACAGCATCAGTTGAGACAGAATCAGGCAGAGAGCTGGAACAGCAGGTCATCTCAGCATCCCTGAGGGTGAATCTTGTCAGGGCTGCCCACCTGGTATTTCATTCTGTAATATATAAACCTTACAACCATTATTTAGTTCTATAAAGATATTTCTATGGAATGTGCAAGGTGAACAGATGAGTTCAGGATGAATTTGTGTTTCTTGTTTGAGCAGGTGAACTACAACTGTCTTTCTTTATGAGTTAGTGTGATCAAATACTCAAGCTGCAATATCCATCTGTTGTCATGCTGCATGACAGGATGCCATGAGGACTCTGTGTCTGACAAGACCCATTGGCTAAGTGTAGCTGAAGTCGGGTTAGAGACATTTCTATGGCCCTGCCACTTTCAGGGCTGCTCCTATGGAGAAGGATTAGCAAATCATGTTACCTGACTTGCGGTCATTTTGATTTCTTTTTCTAATGCAAGATCTTTAGGGCACCTTCCTCTATCAAATTTGATCCTTACTACTTTGGAAGGAGTCCAAAGCCATTTTAAATTTCCTGTTAACACAAATACAGAGCCCCTCTCGCAAAACAGCATTTCCTTGGTCCAGCAGCCCAAAGTCATCAAGAGTATAAATTGATTTAATTTAGCAGCCTCTTTTTAATTTAGGTTTGCTCTATTTTGCCCTCTCATAGAGGATTTGTAATTCCATTATAACCACTGAAGTTATTCCCATCTTTATATTGATAATTAAAACAATTTCAAACAGTTGTTATTATTTATTGAGATAGGGTTCCTCTGTGTAGCCCGAGCTGACCTGGATTTGTTCTGTACATTACGCAGACCTCAGACTCACAAGAAACCCAATTTCTTTTAATATTTAACTTTATTTAAATTTCATTATATTTACTGTATAACCCTATTCTCAAGCCATCATGTATGTGTCATGTGCTAGGCCAAGCAGTCCCGTGGAGCCTACGTTGAAGAAAACCAGTTGCCTAAGGTAGCGTGGACATCTTAATTTATTTAACTTCTTATCATTTTTTTTGATTACCAGAGGCATGCAGCCTTGCTTTTTGCTCTCTGAGCAGCAGGACATTTCTTCACTGCTCAGCAGGGGTGTTTAGCATCTGCACGTTAAAGCTGCATCTCCAGGGCAGCATAGAGCAGCATTTGGGAAGACCCCAGTCTGAAGTTCGAACCTGCCACTTGGTGTGTTGTTTCTCTTTGGGTTGGGGGACACAGCTATGTTTTAGCTTACACCATAAACACTGGAATTATGGGTACCAAAGTAGCACACATTTTAGTCTTTGTCTGGAATCCTGCATGGTTTGGGGGAAAACCAGAGGTTTGGTGAAAAACTGACTTTACTAAGAAACCAATTTTACAGGGAAGCTTGTGCTTTTTGTTTGGGAATCTGAAATTAATTTTTAAAGTGAATTTTTGCCCAACATTGGGTGGTAATATATTGTAAATTTTTTAAAATCTCAATCTGGGGTTTTTACCCTGCTTTTAATGACTTAATTTCCAGAGAAAATACACACACAACTTTTTTTTTCTGTAAAGTCATTTATTATTTAAAATTCTAGACAAGGGTCTGTGAAATGCATCTCTCAGACAAACAGCACAAGGGAGTTAAAACAGGCAGAAGTTGTATTTTGATACATTTTTTTCTTTTTTTTTATTCGATATAATTTTTTATTTACATTTCAAATGATTTCCCCTTTTCTAGCCCCCCACTCCCCGAAAGTCCCGTAAGCCCCCTTCTCTTCCCCTGTCCTCCCACCTACCCCTTCCCACTTCCCCGTTCTGGTTTTGCTGAATACTGTTTCACTGAGTCTTTCCAGAACAAGGGGCCACTCCTCCGTTCTTCTTGTATCTCATTTGATGTGTGGATTATGTTTCGGGTATTCCAGTTTTCTAGGTTAATATCCACTTATTAGTGAGTGCATACCATGATTCACCTTTTGAGTCTGGCTTACCTCACTTAGTATGATGTTCTCTAGCTCCATCCATTTGCCTAAGAATTTCATGAATTCATTGTTTCTAATGGCTGAATAGTACTCCATTGTGTAGATATACCACATTTTTTGCATCCACTCTTCTGTTGAGGGATACCTGGGTTCTTTCCAACTTCTGGCAATTATAAATAGGGCTGCTATGAACATAGTAGAGCATGTATCCTTATTACATGGTGGGGAATCCTCTGGGTATATTCCCAGGAGTGGTATAGCAGGATCTTCTGGAAGTGAGGTGCCCAGTTTTCTGAGGAACCGCCAGACTGATTTCCAGAGTGGTTGTACCAATTTGCAACCCCACCAGCAGTGGAGGAGTGTTCCTCTTTCTCCACACCCTCTCCAACACCTGCTGTCTCCTGAATTTTTAATCTTAGACATTCTGACTGGTGTAAGATGAAATCTCAGGGTTACACACAACTTTTATATTTACAGTAAGCCTTAATAAACACAAGAGCTGGGAATATGTTTATCCTCTATGATGTTATTTCTATTTCGCAGCCAATAATTCCATTATATAATTTTCCATGTTTTGTCTGTGTTGATTAAGATCCAGTTTGCCAACCCACATGGCCATTATTTTGTGACTCAACTAACCCATGGTGGCTTCCTCCACTCTCCACCTTCTTCTACCCCTCATAGTTTTCCTCAGATCCCAAGCCAGGAAACCTAAACTGCCCAGTTATTGGCTACTAGCATCTTCATTTACTAATCAGAAATAACTTGGGGGCAAGGTAATAAAGCGTCACTTGGATCTAAGTTTGGACTCTCTCATTTCTGGGACAGCTAGTAGCACCTAGCATTACAATACATAACAACAGACCTTTCTTAGTCAGGGGTTCTATTCCTGCAAAACATCATGACCAAGAAGCAAGTTGAGGAGGAAAAGGTTTATTTAGCTTCCACCTTCCACATTGCTGTTGATCACCAATGGAGGTCAGGACTGGAACTCAAGCAGGTCAGGAAGCAGGAGCTGATGCAGAGGCCATGGAGAGATGTTACTTACTGGATTGCTTCCCCTGGCTTGATCAGCTTGCTTTCTTATAGAATCCAAGACTACCAGCCTAGGGATGGCACCACCCACAAGGCCCTCCCCCCTTGGTCAGTAATTGAGAAAATGCCCCACAACTGGATCTCATGGAGGCATTTCCCCAACTGAAGCTCCTTTCTCTGTGATAACTCCAGCTTGTGTCAAGTTGACACACAAAACCAGCTAGTACAGTTGACCCCTTGTCAACTTGCTACACAAACACATCACTATTAAACCTCAACCCTTACTTTCTTATTCATCCCCAAGATCTAAATAACTTTAAAAGTCCCACAGTCTTTATGTATTAAAAGTTCAATCTCATTAAAATATCCAATATCTTTTAAAAGTCAAAGTCTCTTAACTGTGAGCTCCACTAAAATACCTTCTTACTTTAAGACTGAAAAATATTAGGACACAGTCACAATCAAAAGCAAAATCAAACTCCAACTGTCCAATGTCTAGGATCCATTCACAATCTTCCGGGCTCCTCCAAGGGCTTGGGTCACTTCTCCAGCTCTGCCTTATGTAGCACACACCTTGTCTTCTAGGCTTCAGCTGCCTGTACTCCACTGCTGCTGCTGCTCTTGGTGGTCATCTCATGGTACTGGCATCTCCAAAACACTGCTGTATTCTGCTACAACTAGGCTTCACCAATAGCCTCTCTTAGGCTCTCTTCATGGTTCCAAAGCTTAACTCCGTTGCATGACCCCTTTAGTCCTGGGCCATCAATTGCAACTGAGGCTGTGCCTTCACCAATGGCCTTCTGTGGCCTCTCACAGTGCCAAGACTCACCTGTTCTTCATGACCCCTTCATGCCTTCAAAACCAGTACCACAGGAGTGACTCTTGCACATTATCAAGTGCAGCCACAGTACAAGATACAACCTTGGCTATCTCTGGATCACAGACTCTGTGCTCTCAGAAAATACTTCTCAGAAGATTTCACCTCAATGATGCTGGTCTCTTCTTAATCACCACTCATTTATTAGCCCCAGCTAGCCAGCATAGATAGTCCCAGTAATGCAAAGGTTTTGCTTGTTAATCACAGATGATTCTTCAGCCCCAGCTAAACCAAAACCATAGAATCTTCACAATTAAAATAGCAATGGCCCTGATAAGAGTCTTTAAACTTCCCTCTGAAATTTCACAAGCCAGGCCTCCATCTTCTGCATAGTTCTCAACATTATATTCCAAGCTCCTACACAACATCCCACAGAGCCCTTAATACCAAATGGTTCTTCTAGTCCAAAGTTCCAAAGTTCTTCCACAGTCCTCTCCAAAACATGGTCAGGATGTCACATAAATACCCCACTCCTGGTACCAATTTGTCTTAGTCAGTGTTTCTATTCCTGCACAAACATCATGACCAAGAAGCAAGTCGGGAAGGAAAGGTTTTATTCAGCTTGTACTCCCAAATTGCTGTTCAACACCAAAGGAGGTCAGAACTGGAACTGAAGCAGGTCAGGATACAGAAGCTGGTGCAGAGGCCATGGGGTGGGGGATGTTTCTTACTGGCTTGCTTCCCCTGGCTTGTTCAGCTTGCTTTCTTATAGAATACAAGAGCACCAGCCCAGAGATGGTACCACCCACACAGGCCCTCTCTCCTTGATCTCTAATTGAGAAAATGCCTTACAGCTAGACCTTATGAAGGCATTTCCTCACCTGAAGCTCCTTTCTCTGTGATAATCGCAGCTTGTGTCACATTGACACATAAAACCAGCCAGTACAAGACCACACCTTCATCTTTCCCTCCATTTGCCAAGTAGCCTGCAGTGAACCTTGAAATTCAGTGCAATCATAATCCAGATAAAAACTCTCACCATTCCAAAAAAATTATCTGAAATTATTCTTAAATTTATAAGGGTGAATTGTAATCTGAATAAGTCATTGTTGAAAAGGAAGAACAAAGAAAACTTTCCTTTTCAAATATTAAGACATCCTAAACTAGTGTTTCTCAACCTTCCTAATGCTATGACTCTTTAATATAGTAGTTCCTCATGCTATGGTGACCCAAAACTATAAAATTATTTTTGTGGCAACATCCTAACTGTAATTTTGCTACTGATAGGAATCATAATATAAATATCTTATATTCAGGATATCAGGAATGTTTGACCCTGTTTAAGCGTTATTCTATCCCTAAAAAGGGTCACAGGTTGAGTCACTGCAATAAACAATCTTTATAGTGATAATTAATATTGGTTAGTATAGAAGTAACATGAGTAAAAAGTAAGAAAGTAGAGAAGTTTAAAAGTCTCACAATTTTTAAAAATGCAAAGATATAATTTCAGTCTCTTTGAAATACCTATCTCTTTTAAAATTCAAAGTCTTTTAGAATCCACTATCTCTCAACTGTGATCTCTAAGAACCAAGGCACAGTCACAATCAAATCCAAACAAAACCAGATTTAAACTGTAAATAACTCAATGGCCAATGTCTGGACTCTACCAAAGGGCTTGGACCACCTCCCTGGCTTCATCTGCAGCACACACAGCCTGTCTTCTAAGCTTAGGGAGGCTCCACTCCAATGCTATTGTGCTCTCAATATTCAGTCTGTGGTACTAGTATCTCCACAATGTTGGACTACACTTCTGTAGCAGAACTACAGTTCTACCATAGCTGGGATGCACTTTCACCAATAGCTTCATCTAGCTTCTTTCCCCAGTACCAAGCCTCAACTTCTTTGCATGACCCCTTCAGTCCTGGACCATAACTTACCACTGAGGCTACACCTTCACCAGTGACCTCTTCTGGCCTTTCATGTATCAAGCCTCAGCTGTTGTCAATGACCCTTTCCTGCCATCAAAATCAGTATCATTTGGAAGACTCTTCACAAAACCATTCATTGTCCCAGCAAAGCAAGGTTTTAGTAGTTGGTTCTGGTCTCTTATTAATCACTGTTGATTCTCCAAAATCAAAAGTGAGCTGGAAAGGAAAGAGTTTATTTGACTTACTCTTGGGCATCACAGTTTGTCATCGAAGGAATTCAAACAGAGCTGGAGACTGGAGATAGGAGCTGATACAGAAGCTGTGGATGGGTGCTGCTTATTGGTTTGCTCCCTCTGGCTTGCTCAACTTTCTTTTTTATAGAACCCAGGGATGGCCCCACCCACAATGGAATGGGCCCTCCTCCCACATCAATCACTAATTAAGAAAATGTACTATGGACTTGCCCACACCCTGATTTTTAGGAAGGCATTTTCTCATTTGAAGTTCCCTCCTTTAAATGGCTCTAGCCTATGTCAAATTGACATAAAACTAGCCAACATAAAAAGAAAAACTGATTTAAAAATAATAGAAGTGAAACTATTAGTCAAGGGAGAAAAAATGACTTGTCTATCGAGTCTAGAGAACTTTCTTGTCCTTCTTCACAGCTAACACTGTACATAAAGGTGGATTCCAGGTGTGCTGCAGATTTCAGTGGGAAAAATTACACATCATAAGCTTGACCTAATAAGGTTTCAATGCATATATTGTATAGATTCTTTTGGTTGTCCTGACTCACACTCTTCGTTTTTACAGTGCTACAAGTACATCATACAGTGCTTGGTGTTGTATAACAGCTGGCCTTTAAATGAAACTCAGCTGACATTTGTTCAAGCACTAAAAGACATGGAGAAAATTGATATCAAAGGTATGTTACCTTAAATACTTTTAAAGCATTTCTTTTATTTCATGTGTATAGGTATTTTGCCTGCATGTATGTATGTACACCATGTACATGTGCGGTGTCTGTGGAGGTCTGTGGAGGTCATTGAATCTCCTGGAACTGGAGTTACAGCTGATTGGGGGTCTCCATGTGGGTACTGGGAATAGAACTCTGGTACTCTGCAACAGCAGCAATGTTATTAATACTGAGCCATCTCTCGAATCCCATGCCTTAAATATTATTCATGCCACTTATAGTCTAAGTTCTAAAGGTAAGTTGATCACTAAATTCTAAAATGTTATTGCTCAGAATCTATAGTCTCTTATATTTTCTGTCATATTATGTTTCATTCATTACTTCATACTTTAGGAAAAATAAAAATATTTCATCATTAAGGCCCTGAAATATGTTTCATGTATTTAGCCAAACTCATGCACCAATTATACTTGTCACCTTTCAAGAAATATAGGTGATTTTTATGATTATAAAATTTTATTTCTCATAGTTTTTAGAAAAGAATAGCAATAACACTGAAAGTACACATGCTTAATCCCAGCCCTCTGGAGACAGAGACAGATGGCTCTCTGTGAGTTCAAGGCCACTTTAGTCTCCAAAACTATAATGGTTGCATAGTGAGGCATTGTTTCAAAAATATGTCATGCTGGACTAAAGAGAAGACTCAGAAGCTAAGAGCACCGACTACTCAACAAAAAAATCACCTACTTGAATATGGAGGTTAGAGAGCAGCCCATGGGAGTTCTTTCTCTCTTGAATCGCTTTATGATTTGATGTTTTTCAAACGTTACATCCTTATATCTCAGAATTCAAACAAAACCAAAATGAAACAAACAAACAAACACAGAAACCAAGATTAAAGAAAACAAACAAAACCCCAGGTCTAATATATAGATACAGATGTATAACAAAATCCCAGGTCTAATATATAGATACAGATGTATAACAAAATCCCAGGTCTAATATATAGATACAGATGTATAACAAAATCCCAGGTCTAATATATAGATACAGATGTATAACAAAATCCCAGGTCTAATATATAGATACAGATGTATAACAAAACCCCAGGTCTAATATATAGATACAGATGTAGATCTGAACTGGGGTCTTCACTCCCTTCCTTTCCATTTCCCCTCCCCTCCCCTCCCCTCCCCCTCCCCTCCCCTCCCTCCCCTCCCCTCCCCTCCCCTCCTCTCCTCTCTCTCTCTCTCTCTCTCTCTCTCTCTCTCTCTCTCTCTCTCTCTCTCTCTCTCTCTCTCTATGTTTTTGAGACACTTTTTCTCCGTATATCCCTGGCAGTCCAGTCCTGGAACTCACTCTGTAGACCAGGCTGGTCTTGAACTAAAAAAATCCACCTGCCTCTGCCTCCCAAATGCTGGAATTAAAGGCATGTACCATCACTGCCTCCTTCCTTCCTTCCTTCCTTCCTTCCTTCCTTCCTTCTTTCCTTCCTCCCTCCCTCCCTCCTTCCCTCTCTTTCTTTCTTTCTTTCTTTCTTTCTTTCTTTCTTTCTTTCTTTCTTTCTTTCTTTCTTTCTTTCTTTCTTTCTTTCTCCTTAATTTAGTTACTTACTTTATATCTAGATCACAGCCCCCTTTCCTCCTCTCCTTCCAGTCTAACCCTCACACCACCCTCCCCCAGCTCCCCATCCTCTTCTCTAAAAAAGGAAGCTCCCCCCATGGGTACCAACCTGCCCTGGCATATAAAATCTCAGCAGAACTAGGCTCCTCCTACCTCACTGAGGCCAGACTAGGCAGCCCAGCTAGGGGCAGGCAACAGAATTGAGTCAGCCCCTGCTCCACTTATTAGGGGACCCACGTGGAGAACATACTATCCATCTCCTACATACTTGTAGGTGGCCTAGGCTCTTCAATTGTTAGTTTAGTCTCTGTGAGCTCCCATGGGCTTGACCTGGGGTATTTCTGTTATTTATAGGAACAGTGGCTTCATGCTATTGTAAGACAACAGTGCCACCTTCTGTCCATTTCAGTACCCACAGTTCACTAAAACAGCTGGCTAGCTATTGGCTGACTCACTGAAGGATCTTGAGCTGGGGCTAGGAGTTCTCAGTGGCAATGCCTTCATTCTAAAGGCAATGCTGTCATTCTGAAGTCCTGTCATCAAAATCCTGTCTCCTTATGTTGGTAATTAAGGCCTTTGAAGTCCTAATTTATTTATTAAATAAATTACATACACGTACATGAGCCACAGTTTCCATAACATTTGAATCAGTAGGAAGCTTCCATTCTATAGCTTATTCTGATGCATGCTTACCAATGCACACAGATTTCTTGCAAGCCTCAAACAGTAAAGCAAGCCACCTGAAAATGACTGTATCCTATGGGTTAATCAATTAGATTTCAAGTACACAGTATGAATACAGACAAATTTTTACTTTTTATCAGCACCAAGAGGAAAGAATTATATAAGAGCAAAAGTTTCTGTATATTAATGACATTTAGTTGGTATTAATTTAAGCCTATTATAAAAAACTACTTTAATTATAATCTTTCTCAGAGACACCAAGAAGAAAATGAAAATGCACAGAAAAACAAAAATCTAAGAGAGTTAAAATACTACAGCAGTGAGAATGGTTTTGAAGCAAGAGAAGGTAGTAACAGAAGATTAGAGGAACGAAAAAGATATGAGATAATATGTAGTAAAATAAATATCAAAATATCTGACATAGACCCTTCCCTTTGGGCAACTATATTTAATGTATATTAAATATGCTTTACAACAATATGTGATGTAACTGAATATGCTCATAAGAGGGACATACTTTAATTTCAGAGATATAAACAATTTTATGACAAAAGGAAGGAACGCTCATTACAACATTACAGGGTTACTACATTACAAATAGTAACCCTGAAAGGTCATACTATGTATGTACTGCAGCCTGGAATGGTCACACTCTTGTCAAAATAGATTTCATAAACCAAAAAGGGTGCATGAGTTACTTTGTAATGCTGAAGAGACCACATATTCATAAAACAAAACCATTATAAACATCTGCATCTAACAGCAGAGTTTAGAATGCATGAAGCAAATGCTAGTATTGAAAGAAGAAATGGCTAACTCTACACCTAGTTGTAAATTTCATTACTGCACTTTAATAGTGGGAGGAAACTTAAACATAATTCATGATTATACAATGCATGAATAACATGGCAAACAACCCACCCTAAGAAAATTCTCCACGCCAAACTTCCATACATACAAACTTCTCAAAACCTACAGATCATCAGGATGATGGCAGCTGAAGAAGGAACACCTGGACTCTCAACAGCTGGGCAGGGGTAGAGACTGGGAGGCTAGGCTTTCTGATCACAATGGAAAAAGCCTAGGAACTGGTAAGAAATGAATGTGGAGATTTCACAGATGTGTAAAAAAGCAGCATGGTCTTAATGTAATTGTCTATATTTAAAAAAAATAACCAGAAAAAACGGAGTCTAGCGAGATGGCTCAATGCTAAAGAGCACTTAACTGCCTTGCAGAGGGCAAGGGCTCAGTTTCCCAACACCTACTTGGTGGGTCACAGTTCAAGCTTCATGGAAATCTTCTGGTGTTTGAAGGCACCTATATGCACAAGTCACACACACACACACACACACACACACACACACGCACGCACGCACACGCACACGCACATGCACACACACACACACAAAGAAGTTTGCTTTTAAAGTTTGCTTTAAAAAAGCAAACTTTAAAGGTAGAGAAAGAAAAGAAAATGAATCCCCAATCAAAAGAATAGTAAAGGTTAGAGCAGAGATGATCAGGTTAACTGTGCTATGAAGGAGACACTAGGTATCCGCAAGGCAAACATGGTGGCTAGTGATCTGATGGTTGCATAACTTTTATATTCTAAAGCCCACTGCTTTTTATATACCAATATTGAGTTTATGCTATATTAGCTATATCTCAATAATTAAAAAATTTTAACCAGCTCTTATGAAATAATTTTTTTTACAAGGAAAGAAATCCAATCTCTTTAGATGAAGCATCTGTCTAGGGTGCTTGCCACATCCCTACTGGAAAAGGTCTTGCTACCATGTCGGGTCTCACTGGTTTCCATGGTCATGTCTCTTTAGCTCAAGTAGAGAAGCATGAAGAACCAGTTCCCATGGGAAGCCCAGATTCCCATGCTGTCAGTGAAGGGCAGAAATCTGTAGGAATGCCCAAAACAACACGGAAAGGCAAGGAGAAGTCTGCCGAGAAAGAAAGATCAGCCAAGGAAAAGCAAACTCCTCGATTCGAACCCCAGGTGGGTGCAGACGGGATACTCTCCTATGGAACAGAGCTGGGGGCCACTTGCCAAGTGGACTGTGAGGGGAAGTTAGCAGTAGAAAGCAATGGGGACTCCAGAAGTGAGGGATCGTGTCCACTTGCATTTAAAGATCTCTTGTGCCCATGGGAGTATCATGAAGTACTTGCAGGTTTGACTGTATCCTCCCACTCATCTGTTAGCACTTACACAGTTCTCTCTCTCAGTCAAAACTCCATACTGGAAAAGTTCCTGGTCAACTCACTTTCGGAGCTGTTTAAAGAGAAAAGCTAACATTTTAAGTAAGAAAGAAAAGAATTCTCATCTATGAGACTTGGTTCTCATTAAAACGCTAAGAGAATCACATAGGAAGCAAGGTCTTCTGGGTAATAATGAAACCAAATTTTAAGTGAAAACTTTATTCAGTGGCTGAAACCTCCTCCTCTTCATTGATTACATTGTTTCAGATGGACATAGCCTTGATCTTATGTAATATATTCTGCAACCAGGTCAGTTTTAACATTTAACTTGCCTGGTGGGTTCCTTAAAGATCCCACTTCCGGAACCTTATGACTCAAAGCTAGTTAACCAAGAAAACCTTCTCTTCTTCAAGTTGCTTTTGGTTTTAGTGTTTAATAAATCAACAGAAAAACATACAAACCAGTATATTAAATGGAAATTTGGGAGAGAAACTGGCAGAAAAATTACTTGGAGAATAAGGGAGATAAAGAATCTCCTTCTTTGATTGCCCAGGAGTGAACCTCTCCTATCTAAAAGTCAAAACCCATTTCTGCAGCCTCTAGTCCTTGTAAGTGGTTCTATAAACCTTAAAGTATCACTCACTTTCAGAAAGAACCTAGAGGAGCAAGTACATTCAGAGCTAGAAATAGTTAATTATATTACTCAATTTTGTGAAGTATACCTTAAGTATAACTTAGATTTTACTTAAAATGCTTTAAATGTTGTATGTGTTTATGTGCACGAGTGAGTGCGCATTTGCTTGTGTGCATGCTGGTGAATATACTCATGGGTATATCTGCAGGTCTGAGGACAAAGTGTGGGAGGCAGTTCTCTCCTTCTAGCATATATGTCCTGGGGATAGAACTCAGAGCGTCAGGTTGGGTTGCAAACACCCTTACCTACCTCACTGGCTAGCTTTTATTTTTAAGCTGATATAGCCCAGAGTCCCTTAGGAAGTCAATTGGAGATGTACAGATTGGTTTATGGCCATGTCTATAAGAAATCATCTTCTTTGAGGATTGATGGAGGATCCACACCCCTATAGGCAGCACACTCCCTACGCAGGTGAATCTGGACTAAGAAAATTAGCTGAGCATGAACCAGTGAATGAGTCACAAGCAGCCTTCTTCTATGATGTCTGCTTCAGTTCACGATTGGGCTTTTGTCCTGACTTTCTTCCAGTGATGGACCTCAAAGTGTAAGCCGAAATAAACCCTTTCTTTCCCAAAATGCTTTTGGCCATTACATTGATGAACTACAATGCCCATGGCTCCAAGGCCCATAACTTTATTGCATATAATCTTACGCCAGGATTGCATAAAGCGATGGGCATGAACACGTGCTTTTTGGTGTTCTTGTGTGCATGTGATATGCATGAATATGTGTCTCTATGTGCACGTGTAAGAAGGGACATATGTGTGCTTGTGCCTATAGAGGCCCAGGATTGATGTTGGCAGCCATCCTCAGTCACTTTTCAGTGCACTCATTGAGGTAAGCCCCCGCAGCTGACTCCAGAACTCATTCTCGTGGCCTGTCTAGACAGCCAGCTTGCTCCGGGGGTGGGGGGATCCCATCTTTGCCTGCTGAGTGCTGGCATTCCAAGTGGGCCGGTCTGCGTCACGTCATCAGCATTGGAACTCTGGGGTTCTGAACTCTACTCTTCACACTTTCAAAGCAAGCACGGTTTATCTGTTGAGCCATGGACTCGGCTCCACAGGCTCAACTCTTCACTGCTCAATTCCTTGACATCCAACAAATATACCCACTGGGCAGCACAAGGTAACGATTATGCCCATGAACCCAGTGCTGTCATTTTTGCCATCCCTGCACCAAAGTTCCAGGTACCAACCCATCATCTCATTACCATCAGCTGTCACAGAGTTCATACAAATGCCTCACACTGTTGAATTCGATGGGGGTGAACTTCCCTGTTTTACTAAAATATGTGCCTGCAGGGTTCTCCCACAGGCAGATGTTTATTTTCAATTGAGTGCTTAGCACTCAGCATAGGAGCATGCTATAAGTTGCCCATTCACTGCCTGATACACGTTTATAAGCTGTTCCCTTCCCTGTAATTGCTGCTGTGGAAAGAATATAATGCGCATTCTCACAGGAGTCTTATGCAAACTATGGTTGTTTTCCTGTATGGTAAGTAGCCAACAGTGAAATCTCGGTTTAGGGAGTGAACCCTTTCCAGAAGAGGAAAGCATTCATTTTTATAAACTCTTTTTTTCCCCTAGCAAATACAAATACCCACTGCTGTTCACACTCAGCAAGAAGATCCAAACAAACCCTACTGGATCTTGCGGCTGGTCTCTGAACACACCGACTCAGATTATGTTGACGTAAAAAAGGACACAGAGCGAGCAGATGAAATACGTGCAATGAAGCAAGCTTGGGAGACCACTGAACCGGGGAGGGCCATCAAGGTCGCCTGCCTGAAAGGCGGTTCTTTCTGTCTTCATTGTTAGATGTGGTTTGGGAGCTCAGCCCTATGGCTGAAGGTGTGGGATTGGGATTTGGATTGTGACCTGAGTGACTGCTCACATGTCCAATCTATGACTCTTTCTGCTTAGCCATGAGGGTTGGATTCACACGGACCCTGAAAAGCTTCAAGCAGGAGAGCATGCGAGTGTTTAATGCCTGCTTTCCTTCTACAAACAGCTTAGAAGGAAAAGCGTGTGCTTCCTCCTTGTGAAGTTTAAATACCTGTCCCTCCGTATGGCAGAGGTTCTCAACCTTCCTAACTCTGCGGCCCTTTAATATAATTCTTTATGTTGTAGTGACCCCCGAAGCATAAGATCATTTCCATTGCTACTGTTATGAATCATGATGTAAATATGTTTGGAGAGGGGGTGACCAAGGGAGTCCAAGTGGAGTTGAGGACCACTGCCTTGAGGGCTTAGATCTTTAGTCTTAGTTAACGGAGAGTTGGCTTGGTCTAAACTACCCTTCTTTGTGTTTTCTTTTTCAATTTTGGTTTTGGAAGCCACATTTCTTCCCTTCTGAGTACCTTGCTCTGGCCTGCACCTCTTGCTGCTTTTCAAAGACCTCACCAGACTGACATCTGTCTTCTAGGCTGCTCAGGCCCGTTTGAAGTACCTGACCCAATACATTAAGAAACCAGTTGAAAGCACCACCTCCGCTCCCAGCCCTGAGACTTTGTCTGTGACTCAGAGCCAGATTAAATCCTCAGAAGAAGGTCAGTGGAAGTCTCAAGCTGCCCAGGAATGTTGGTGGGGCTTCCTTAGCCATAAGGAATCATTTCGAGTTTCTAGTCCCTAGGATTTCGAAAGACCATGAGGCTTCAAGTGAGGACACAAATGGCCTTCTAATAATCAAGGCTCTTGTACATAATTATTTTCTCATCTAAGATTCATTCGCCCATTCTCCACACATAGGCAGAAATGGTTTTCCTCATATAAGAAAACTTGTTGAATATGATGTGGTGCTGCATAGCTGTAACGCTACAATTTGGAAGATAGAGGCAGGAGGATTAGGAGGTCATGTCCATCCTCAGCTATATAGGGAATTCAAGGCCAGCCTGGGCTACAGGAAACCCTGTGCTTAAAAGAAAAAAGATAAGATGAAACCAGATATGATATGAGGTTGTTATTCGGGGTGTTGGTGGCCATGGGGAATTGGAGGCAGGCTTGCTGCTTAATAATATGGCACCTTCTTGTAAGAATAATAATAATAAGAAGAATAAGAATAAAAGAGTAAGAATAAGAGGATAAAATTAAGAATAATAAACAGAGCTGTCTTAGTTAGGGTTTTACTGCTGTGAACAGATACTATGACCAAAGCAACTCTTATAAGGACAACATTTAATTGGGGCTGGATTACAAGTTCAGAAGTCTAGTCCATTATCATCAAGGCGAGAGCATGGCAGCATCCAGGCAAACTTGGAGCAGGAGGAGCTGAGAGTTCTACATCTTCATCTGAAGGTTGCTAGGAGAAGAGTGGCTCCCATGTGATTAGGAGGAGGGTCTCATTGCCCATCCCCACAGTGACACACTCCCTTCAAAAAGGCCACACCTACTCCAACAAGACCACACCTCCTAATAGTAACACTCCCTGGGCCAAGCATACACCATCGCATTCCACTGTTTGGCTCTCATAGGCTTATTCAGACACGCGAGCCTATGGGGCCATACCTAGCCATAGCATAATAAAAAATGCATTTAGTCCAGCTTCCAAAGAGCCCACAAGCTATAGCAGTCTCAACAGTGTTAAAAATCCAAAGTTCAAAGTCTCTCCTGAGGTAAATCCAGTTACTTAACTGTAATCCCCCAAACAAGACAGGAAACCATCTGGGCAAACTCCAAACTGCATCTCCATTTTTTTTATGTCAAAGCTGTCTTTAGATCTCCATTACTTTTTTCATCTTTGGTGACTGTAACAAGATTCTTTATCCTGGCCTGATTCCATTCCCTGTTAGCAGATTTCCTCTGCAGGTATACCATGGCTTTGACATCTCAAATCTTAGGGTCTCTAAGACAACTTCAATGCTATAGCTTCTTGTTCCAGTGTCTGGGATCTACACATGATCTTCTGGGCTCCTCCAAAGGGCTTGGGTTACTTCTTCAGCTTTACAGTCTGTAGCACTCTAGGGTCTGGTTGACTTCACTCCACTTCTGCTGCTGTTATTGGTAATCATTCCACAGTTCTGGCATCTCCAGTACACTGGGAACTTGTGCTGCAAGTAGCCTTTACCAATAGCCTCATAGCCACCTTTCATGGTACCAAGCCTCAGTTGCTTTGCATGACCCCTTCAGTCCTGGGCCAGATCTGCTGCTGAGGATACATCTTTACCAATGGCCTCCCTGGCCTCTCAGAGTGCCAAGCCTCAGCTGTTCTTCACGACCCCTTCATATCTTTAAAACAATACCACCTAGGTGATTCCTACACATTACCAAGTCCAGCTCCAGCATGAGGTACCACCTTGGCTATCTCTAGAACTGCTTTTTTTTGATGTCAGAAAACTTTTCCCAGAGTTCATGTCAATGTTGCTGGTCTCTTCATAATCACTGAAAATTTCTTAACTCCAGACAACCAGCATCAATTTCCCCAGTAGCCCCTTCTATTTTTAACTCTAAAGCCAGAGGCACATGTCTGAAGCTGCCAAGTTCTGTTGCTTGCTGGAATAGAACACCACCCCCTTGTTCTATTACATTATCACCAGCTTTCCGTTTTCCAACTCCTTCACTGCCTAAGCTTGTCTGTCCTGGAACTTATTCTGTAGATTGATCTTGAACTTAGAGATCTGCATGGCTCTGTCTCCTGAAGGCTGGGAGCAAAGGCATGTATTAACAAGCCTGGACTCAAGCTTTTCTCTACTTGGAATTTGCTCTATACTATGGCCTTGAACTCAGAGTTCTGTTTGCCTCCGTTTCCTGGGATTAAAGGTGTGCATCACCATATTTGAACCTCAGCTTAGCTGTCTGGGATCTTGCCCCAAAGTCACCACCCTCTTAATAGACTTATCTCCTTGAACATAGGTTATAGCTCCGTTTCACTTTCTGGTGCTCCTTTATTACTTGAATCATACATTTTATATTTTTCCTTTCTCAGCTTGTTCCTTTTTATTAAAACAATCTTCATGAGACTAAACATGTAATCCCCCAAACAATGTCTGGAGAACAATGCCTCTGCTGGGATTTTTTGAAACTTGTTAATGCAACTAATATAAATCTCTTTACCTCATCCTCTTCAGAAGGACAAAAGACAGCCACATTCTTCACCAAAATACTACAAAACAGTGTGTAGACCACCTACTGAAAATTCTTCTCCACTGGAACCTCTTGAGCCAGGTCTGCACAGTTCAAATAACTCTCAGCAACACTCTTCCATATTACTACTAGGATAGCCCATTAAGTCCCACTTAAAGCATTCCACTGCTTTCTATATCCAATGCCCCCAAATCCACATTCTTCCAAATAAAAGCATAGTCAGGCCCATCACAGCAATATCTCATTCCCTTGTACTAAATTCCATCTTAGTTAAAGTATTACTACTGTGAACGAACACCATGGCCAAGGCAACTCTTATAAGGAGAGCATTTAATTGGGGCTGGCTTAAAGGTTCAGAGATTTAGTCCATTATCATCAAGGTGGGAGGGTGGCAGCATCCAGCTAGGCATGGTGCAGGAGGAGCTGAGAGTTCCACATCTTCATCTGAAGACTTCTAGGAGAAAACTGGCTCCCATATGGTAAGGAGGCAGGTCTCATTGCCCACCTCACAGCCGCACACTTCCTCCAACAAGGCCACACCTACTTCAACAAGGCTATACCTCCTAATCAGGCCCCTACCTGGGCCAAGCAAATTCAAACCAACACAACTACTTTTATGGAGTTATTGTCATGGCTTGGCAACTTGCATTACTTAAATTATAGTTGAGTCTAGTGTCCAAAGGTGATTGCTTCCAAGACCTACAGTGTGTACCAAATTGCACAGGGGTTCAAGACCCTTCAAGTAAATGGTGGTGTGTTTTCATATAATCTGTGCACATTCTCCTGCATATCTTTAATTGTCCTTACATATCTTATAATCATAATTCAACCTTTCTAAGTAGTTGCTATACTGTATCATTAGAGAATATAAAGGCAAACACATATATATGTTCAATACAAAGAAAACTAACACAGAACTAACTCTGTAGTAAATAACCACATAAGATTTTAAATAATATATTTTAATTTATTTCGTATTTATTGTACTATGTGTTTGTGCATGCTGTTTAGAGGGTTGCTACACTATGCATACAGAAGACAGACATTTATATGGAGTCAGGTTTTCCCTTTACACAGATTTCAGGAGCTGAACTCAGGTCACTAGGCTTACACAGCAAGCATTACTTTACCTCCCTGGGTGTCTAGTCATTCTTTAACTATATATGTTTAAAACGTTGTATTAATTAATTAATTTTTATGTTATGTCTATATGTGCTTTTTTTCCTGCATGTATGTTTATGTACCACATATGTGTCTGGTGTCCAAGGGGGCCAGGAGACAGCAGCAAATCTCCTAAGACTATAGTTATAGACAGTTCCCATGAGTGCTGGAGAATCAAACTTGGCTTCTCTAGAAGAGCATTCAGTGCTCATAAAAACTGAGCCATCTCTCCAGCTCTGCCTTAACAAATACTTGATCAATGGTTAGTTGACTGAATCCATGGATATAGCACCAAGAAATGCTGAAGACAAACTATATTTTATTTTACACCTTTATACGAACCCATTGATGTATATTCTGATTTCCAAGATGGAGAATGTCTCAGTAATAGTTATAAGTTTGTGAGAAACAACAGGCCCAGAAGGCATGCAGACCTGGCCCTCCTTTGATCCATTGTCTTGTCACATGTATAGCCAAACTTAACTATGTCCAGGTACCACTGGAGGCAGAAGCAATTCACACCCCAAATCTTTTCATTTCATTCAAATCAGAATATGTGAAAAGTGGATAACCCACAATGGGTGAAAAGTAGAATAACACATGGCTAATGCCTGAGTTGAGGTTGGTTTGTATGATTTCTTCATGGCCAAAGAGTCACTATTAGAATTGTTGCTAGGGAACATTCTCCCAGCATTAGGATCTTCACAACCAAGATTGCTTTTCAGTTCATTTTAAGACGATTTCAATAAGTACCAAGACTCACCAGTCCCTTCCCAAAGAGAAGTGACTAGTTTATGTACAGTGGTCCTAACACTTAAAGACCTCTGCTCTGTCAAACTTGTCCCAATTTTTAAGGCCTCCAATTGGATGTGGTTTTCTTATCCTGAAGAGGCTTCCAGGCACACCTCACACATGAGCCTACAGTAGCTACATCACGTGATGGCATCTCAGATGGCGAATGGTGCTTGTGCCCTGGTAACACACTGCAAAGCTTTGGAATCATGGCCTCCACGTCTGGGTCCTACAAACAAGCCCTGTTAGATTTGTTTGCATGGACTTAGCAGAGTGCAAGTAATTTTTTTTTCAGGAACATATACATTGTGCTATAGGAGAACTAGGTACTGGGAAAGATGCAGACTTCAAAGAACTGCCACCAGTCGCAGCAGGAAGTGTGCTGTGGAAGAAGTGGCAATTGACCAAGACCCTCAGCGGCCTGACAAAATCCTCAAGCAGTGAGAGTGCAGCGAAAGAGGAGCCACTACGGAAGGAGATTCCTGGTGAGTCCTGGTCCTGCTGGTAAGGTAACCCATACACCTGCCTTTGAAATAACACTATGCCACAGGTTATAACTGCTGGTGAGTCCTGAGCCTGCTGGTAAGGTAACCCATACACCTGCCTTTGAAATAACACTATGCCACAGGTTATAACTGCTGGTGAGTCCTGAGCCTGCTGGTAAGGTAACCCATACACCTGCCTTTGAAATAACACTATGCCACAGGTTATAACTGCTGGTGAGTCCTGGTCCTGCTGGTAAGGTAACACATACATCTGTCTTTGGAAATAACACTTTGTCACAGATTATAACGAATACATGTGAAATTAGGGAGCCTCAAAAGAGGAGCTGGAAACACAGCATGTCTCCCTGGCGTATTAATCTAGATTTCTCCAATTGCACCCCTCCCCAATGTCTACAGCAAATGCTGAAAATTAAAAGAAAATGCTGTTGACTAATAATTCTTAAGTAAAATCCAACCTTAAAAACTTGAGCCAAAATAGGAGATGGTGTATGATTCGATTGTAGAGCATTTGCCTAGCACATGCAATGTTCTAAATTCAATTTTCAGCACTAAAAAAAAAAAAAAAAAAAAAAAGCAAAAAGCAAAAAAGTATGTAGTGGGGGGAAGGGGGTGTTTACAGGAAGGCGGGTGAATCTTCCTGAATTCAAACACTGGTGAATATGAGTTTACATTAAATAGCTTCAAGTAAGTATCAAAGGAAATAATCTGGATTAAGAGAAAATAACCTCAGAAACTGATTCATATCTACAAAGAAAGGTCATTTTATATATGTCTGAAGAAATGAAAATCATATTTCTGAATCTGAATTTTTTAAAAATTGATTTGAGAAGAGTAATTGGAAAGCTGTACTTTGACTTCCAACACATAACCGACGTACCAGTAATAGTACAAATGGTGGCCAAGGAACAAGAGCACCATAAGAAAAATGCTTCTTACCCTGATTGCATGACGTGTAAATGCAAATGTGTGTTGTGAAAACTACTGTTAAACATGAAAATAGCAGCATAGCAAAACTACCAGGACATAACCAAGGCAGTGCTGAGAGTGGAGTCTGTTGGCAGGAACATCTTCAAAAAGCAACCTCGCCATCATCATCTCTACAGAGACAGAACTAGAGTCTGGAGACCAGAAAGAAAAACTACAGCACAGATAAATGAAATAAGGACTAAAAATCAAAATTCAAATGAGTAGTTACACTAGATCTTAAGATGGGGTGGAGAATCACAGAAGTAAGTAGATTTGTATTGAATCAGATTTGTGTCATACAACATGAGTTCTTTTCTTTCTTTTTGTCTCAAAAAGTGACATTTATTCAGAGAGAGAGAGAGAGCAAAACAAAAAAGATGTCCATCCCTTGACTCCCTTCCCTCCCCCTCCAGCTTTTCCTTGGCACCCCCAGGACTGAACCCCGGGCTAGGGCCAGCAAGCAGGACAGCCCCTCAAATGAGGTCAGCAAGGTTGAGGGGCATCTCTTCAATGGAGGTGTTGTAGAAAGTCTCAATGTCTCGAAGAGTCCTCTTGTCTTCTGTCACCATGTTAATAGCCACACCCTTCCGGCCATACCAACCACTTGAATGATTCTGTGGACATGGTTTTCCCTGTTGGTAGGAAGGTCATAATTAACGACTAAAGAAAAGTGCTGCACATCAATATCTCTAGCCAATGGGTCAGTGGTAATTAATACTCTGCTAGACCCAGACCAGAACTCCCTCATGATAACATATCTGGTCCATATCTCCATGCATCATGGAAACAGTGAAATCCCAGGCATGCATCTTCTCAGTGAACCAGTCCACCTTCCTTCTGGTGTAAAGCTTCCTCTCCTCTTGTTCTGCATTGATGTAGAATTGGCAGATACCAACCAGAGTCAACTTTTCCTTCTTGACAAGAAGCTGAATGGGGTTTCTCGTGAACTTCTTGGTTACCTCAAGGGCATCAGAAGACATTGTGGCAGACAGCAAAACTACCTCTGTGTTACTGTTGAGCTTTTGGAATATATCATAGATCTGATCCTTGAACCCAAGGCTTAACATTTCATCTGCTTCATCCAGTATGAACATCTTGATGTATTTGGGGGACAGGTGTCTCCAGTTAAGCATATCAAACCCCTGCCAGGGTGATATGGAAAGCTTTCATTTGCAGCTTTTGTACCTTAACACTCATGCTGGTGCCCCCAATACAGGCATGACAAGAGGCATTCATGTAGTCTCCTATCGCCATAACCACCTTTCTTATCTGCCGAATCAATCATAAGTGAGTGCCAGAACCAAAGCCTGAGTGGACTCTGGATCTAATTCAATCTGCTACAGAATTGATATGGAAAATGGAGCTGTTTTCCCAGTCCCAGACTGGGCTTGAACAATCACACCATAACTGGTGATACAAAGAAGAATCGCTTGCTGCTGGATGGCTTCTCAAAACCATAAGCCTTTAGGTATTTATACCATGGAGGAGCGGTTCTGAGAGATTCGTGTCATGGAAGCTATCCATAATTTCATTCCAGTTACTCTCAATGATGCCTTCTGGCTCCATTCCATTGGGGCCATTGTCTTTGGACCGAGAATCCTGACTCTCAGACACGATCCTTAGGATCTAGACAACATGAGTTCTTAAGATATTCACACTTATTCTGTGGCGTTACAGACAGATACAACAATACAAAAGATCCAGTTTCCTTGATGAAGCTAGATGAGCAAAAAATTCTCAACCAAAGCTGACAAACCAGGGAGCTGGATCAGACTTTGAGAGTGCTTGCTGATCCCAAAGAGGACCTGAGCTTTAGAACTGGAATCTATGCCTTCGAGCTCACAACCAGTGAGGGGGAATCAGATGTTTCCTTCTGACTTTCATGGCATATACACACTCATGTGCAGATTACCATCTTCCCCACACACAACACACATACATGTAATTAAAAAGTAGTATGTCTATAGAAAATGTGGTATATTTATACAATGGAATACTACTCAGCAACTAGAAACAATGAATTCACAAAATTTTTAGGCAAATGGTTTGATCTGGAAAATATCATTCTAAGTGAGGTAACCCAATCACAAAAGAATACACATGGAATGCAATCTCTGATAAGTGGATATTAATTAGCCCAGAAGCTCTGAATACCCAAGGCACAAATTGCATAACAAATGACTCCCATGAAGAAGTATGGAGAGGGTTCTGATCCTGGAAAGGATTGATCTAGCATTGGAGGGGAATATAAGGACAGAGAAAAAGGAGGGAGGTGATTGGAGAATGGATGGAGAGAAGAAGGTTTATGGGACAAATGGGGAAGGGGGATCTGGGAAAGGGGAAATCATTTGGAATATAAACAAAGAATATAAAAATAAAAATATTTTTTAAAAAGTAGTATGTCTTTAAAACCCAGACAAACCATATACAACAGTACATTAAAATATTCACTGTGATTAAGTAGGAATCAAACCATTGATATAACTATAGTTCAAAAGATCATTAAAGAGGTTATGCTACATGAACAGAATGGAGGACAAGAAAACAGAGAGGCTGGGCCAAACTAAACCTGCCAATCAGAAGCCCAGTCCTATGGTAACCAGACAATGCATACAGTGTTTTACAAACCTATGCATGAAGGTCTTGTGACCTAATTTACTAGCTCTAGCAGTTCTGTATATAGACACATTTCATCTGCAAACAGCAATGAGATCATTTCATTCCAATTTAAATAAGATTTCTTATTCTTCCTCTTACCTAATTGCTCTGGTAAGGCCTCCAAAGACTTTGTTGGATGAAAGCAATGAAAGTAAAAAATCTTTACCTTATTCCAGACCTTAAAGATACTTCTCTTGACTCTGTTCTGTTCAGTAATGTTAAATTGGTATCCATATGGCCTTTGTCTTATTCATTGAGAAATGAACATGAAGTATGAAAAGGCAAGTAGAGTGATCAGGAAAGACTTCATACCTTCATATCTTACAATTATGACACTGTTGCCTTCTGGAAAAGGTATCAATAGGATCAGTAGCTGAGTGGGCTATGTATGGGGGAAATATAAAAGTGCCTGGAGTCCTTCCAGGTCAGTGAATGTACTGTCAATGATATGTCAATACAAGACTATCAACAGTTATAAAAACCCAACAGTATATAAGACCTAGAGTAACCTTAAAGTAACCCTTGGTGTTTGGGAGGTAACAGAAATTGGGAAATATTGACCATGGGGAAGATATGTGTGTATTTGTAAAATGTAAGCAGAATAGTTCCCAATATTTCTAAACTCCGCTTAGGATTAAGAATTGAAAGCACAGAGATTGAGATGAAAAGACTTTTTTTCTTTGTCATTTCTACTTTTATTGTGATATTAATAACAGTGACTTTGCGTAGCGGGCTGGAGTTGGGTTGGTGGGATAAAGTACCTGCTTGCCATATAAGTCTGACAACCTGAGTTCACTCCCACATTAAAAAGTCAGATGTGGTAGGCGGCATCTGTCTTCCCAGTGTCCCTGAGGTTGGGAGGTGGAGAAAGGACAAGGGGGAGGGAAGACCCCTGGCCAGCTGGCCTCGAGCATGTACAGCATCAGAAATAAGAGAAACTCTCTCAAGAAGGTGAAAGGTGAGAGCTAACTCCCAAACGTTGACCTCTGACCTCCCGGTGCACCCTATGGCATGCATGCTGCAACATCGAAAACAAAGAAAGAAACCGAAGCCCACTGTAGTTTGAAAGTCGCTGAAGAGGGTAACTGTAATTTTACCAGGTGACCCAACCCACTCCTGTTCCTTGGAGAGTTCCAGGAAAAACAAACAAAAACCAGATTCAGTGATGTAGATTAAAGGTGGCCAAGCTTGGGGGTGGGGTGGGGGAGCGCCATAGCAATAGATAGTTGGGAAGCTCATTTGAATAATGTGAAGGTCTTGGCGTTGGATTTTTATGATCAAAGAACCTAACAGATTTATTTAATGTATTGCATTGCTCCCTTTATGTGCAATGGTTTTGCATGTGTTGGATGGGTTTGGTTTGGTTTTGCATGTAAACTATGCCTTCTTTTTATTTTGAAGACATAGGGGTTGGAAGAGTCAAAGGTCACTATCATCCAAAGGCTTCCTATCCGCTCCCTATGGGTATATGGAGTAAAAATTGTCCCTTTAATCTTTACTGTGCTTATTTTTATACATGGCTTAATCCAGTGAGAGGTACAACACTGTGTCTTAAGAACATTTAAATTCTACCATAGTGCTTAGCATGGCTGCCAGACATTTCTAAAACTCTTTAAATTTTCATTTAACTTGTTGACAATGAAACTTTGTAATTTGAGCTAAGAGTCTTTTTCCTCCATCATTTAACTGTAATTAGGAAAAAAGTTACTATTTTCTTCATCTAGCTATACATAAATGTACATAAAAAAGAGGCTAACTATAATATAATTCATAGGAGTATTTCAATAAAATCATAACAAAATCTCAGGGGTGTTCCTAACAGAAAACATTGCTTTCAATGAGGAGCTACAATAGCGCTTTGGTTATTTAATTCTGGAAGCCTGTGTACTTTGCTTTTCAACAGCTCCCCGACCACGATCTCCGACAATTTTGGAAACTTCTCCACAACAAATTCGTAAAGCACTAGAGTTTTTGGATTTCAGTCATTATGTACGGTAAGTTGTACATAACATGTACAAATACATACAGATAAGTGTGTTCATAGATCCCAGTGGATAGTTGCTAAGTAACCAAAAAGTTGAAATTAAATGCCTATTATGTCTTAATTCTGTGTAAGGCTCTAGAGCTACATAATTTTTGAAGCTTAAATTTGTCAAATGTTTCATTATTTTACCCCAACTCATTTACATGACTTTTGTAAAAAAAAATCCTTTGGACCTACATAAAGTCCTTACAATACCCACTACTATTATTTCGTGAAATTATATTTTCTTCAGAACTAAATAATATGACTAATAAGGCCTATCATGTATGTTTATATATTTGATAATGTCGCATTTTCTAACTAGATAAATTCAGAAGGAAACCCCACAAAACACTCATAGTTTCACAGTCACTGACTTTACTGACATTCTCCATAATATTTTATTAAAATATCAATGAGTCAGTATACAGTACTAACCCAGTTTTAAAAAGTCAATGTTTTATTCTGCCATCCATCAGGTTTGGGCTGACTCATTATTAACACAATTCTAAATTACTTTGCATTCTGAAATAATGTTTACTTTCAAGTTCTAAAATGATGCTTGTTTTTTTTTTTTTTTCATTTTGTTGACATTCTTCATCAAGGAAAACGACTGACGAGGCCGTGCTGCAGACAGACGAACTGAATAAGCAGCAAGCGATGCAGAAGGCGGAAGAGATCCACCAGTTCCGGCAGTACCGCTCCCGGATCCTCAGCATCAGAGACATCGATCAGGAAGAACGCTTTAAGCTAAAGGATGAGGTTCTGGAGATGTATGGGGGGATGCGGGTAGGTCTAGTAGTGTAAATGGCAACATTTGCCAAGTTCATTTGAAATAGTAAAACAAAAGCAGGCTTACTCATCTGAGAAGAAAGAAGTCTCAATATTTGACTCTACAATTTACCACCTCCCAGAAAGGAAAGGACTTATCTTATCCATTCATAGTCTCCTTAAAACCCCACTAACCTGTCATAATAGAAATCTACCTTATGAGGTGAATGCAGAAAATTATTGGGGGACACTACTTCACCTGAGTTGAGACAGATTGGCTGTCTCAACTTTAGAATCTTCCTGTTTGCTCTCAGCATTCATGCAGGATACCCCGGAGGCCCAGCAGGCGGGTCCCATGATGTGATAAAGAGAAATGAAATGCAATAGAACGATATTTATTTGGTTTACATGTGTTTAAAAGCTGCAGATCAAAACCACAACTCATCCTTGTGGGTGGCCATTATTCCTGCCCCATTTCTGCAGCTACATTGAGGTACTCTGTACACACACAGTCCAAGGAAAAGCCTTCTGTGCCATGGAAGGCCTAGCTTAATTTTTAAAAAAAGACTGTGGTTCTAGAAATGGAGAGACACAGTAAATGTATAAGGATGGCTATCTGTGATGATAGGGATTTATTGATTTCCTCTTCCTTCCCTAACACATACCCACATTCCCTAACATTCATACCCACAAATACTCTCAAACATGCTCATGTAGACATACATACACTACATACATATATACAAACTCGCACATACACACAGTCACACATGCACATACACATGTTATACACATATATATGTATATGTGTATATATATACATATATATATATATACATGCAAGTAGACACACAAACACACATACACACATTCATACCTACACATACAGGTAGACTCTCTCTCTCTGTCTCTCTGTCTCTGATTCTCTATCTCTCTCTCTGTCTCTCTCTGTCTCTCTGTCTCTCTCTGTCTCTCTCTGTCTCTCTCTGTCTCTCTCTCTCTCTCTCTCTCTCTCACACACACACACACACACACACACACACACACACACACAGGCCCTGAGTGCTACAGAACTTTTTAAGCATTTTATCTATCTTTGACCTTCTTTGATATGCTCTGTCTTTAGCAACCAAAGGGACCTGTCATTCAGGATGAACTGTTTTATTCTCTGGTAACAAACAATCTCACCATTTCAGTGTCTGATGCAGGCAGGGATCTGGCAAACTTGTTTCTTATAAAAGATGGTGATTTTTGCTTTTTGTCGCTGTGGGTCCTATGACTTTTTGTCCAGCACATATATGGCTTCTAATTACCTCACCCTACCAATAGTCCCACAAAATCAAAGATAATACTTAACGGAGTGGGAATACATCAATTAAGCAATACTTTGGGGGAAAAATCCGAGCAAACAATAGACAGATCTGTTTCAGGATCTTTGGCTTATCAACCCTGGCATGTCTCATTCTAAGAACATGTCTAATGCAGCTCAGTCGGGTCCTTCTTCTGCGTATTAAGACACTGTATATGGCTGAAAGAGATCTCATGCAGAAAACTCTCCTGTGACTATAATGACAGTGATATATAATATATAAGGCTATATAAGGGACCATGCTGACCTAAGCATGGCAATTCGGCCATGATATTTCAGTCCAGAAATACACCATTGCAACTTGCATTTCATTGGTTAAAGCAAACCACGTGGCCACTTACAGCTTCAAGGATGTAGCCAACTTTGGTTGAATGTGGGACATAAAGCACCTTAAAGCAATTGTTTCTGGTAGCCAAGCATCCTGGTTACCGATACTTTGTTTCAGGACAAATCTGATAACCGATGGCAAGAGGTTAACTTGACCCTGAGAAAGAATGGAGAAGTATTTATCCATTGTACCAATTGCATAATCATGCCTCGCTTTGATTTTTTAAAGTTATATTCCTACCTATGTATTTCCTTACAGTTTAACATGAAAGTGTAATATAGACTAGAAATATAAATGCATTTAAAGTCTGTCTCTCCTGGAGAAGACCTTTATTCTGCTTTATTCTTATGCTTGAAAGGGAAGAAAGGGAATCGTGTTTCAAAAAAACTGAGTCAGAACCGATGATGAATTATTGTTAAAATTGCATAGGTCCAATAAAACATGGATTATCAGAAATAGGAAATTTCAAGGTCACTTGTCCTTTTGTGTTTAGTAGCTGAGTCAATGCAATAGACAAGGGTGATGTAGAGAAAACATATTTACTGGGACGGTGAATTTAGAGCCTGGTCATTCGCGAGTGAGGTTCAAAAAGGCACCTTTTTTTGACTGTAGCCACTTAAAGAGAAATCCAACAGTAACACATTTCTTATCAAGCAGGAGAAAATAACTCTCTAAAAACTAAGCCCTCAAGTTTACTGGCATATATCACCTGACTGATATCACATACATCCCTAAGATGTTTATGTCTTGTTCTTTTTTCCCTAGCTAGCGCTGTCATCTTGTACCCATGAAGTTCACTTTAGGAATCCAATTTTAGGGTTGTTATCATAGTTTTATTTCATCAAAAGCATTTTGAAGTCTGACTCTGACATCCAGCGATGCCAGCCTCTCAATAAAATCATGCCAGTTGCAGAAATGCGGGGAGGAATAAAAACCTCAAACAATTCAGGATGAAGAGAATGCTTACCTTTTGAGAATGTTCTCTCTGTGTTAGAATCAATCCACTAATCCTTGTTATTCCATTGTATTGGGCTTGAAGCAGGAAGCAACAGTGAGGCCTCCACCACATTCAGAGAGGAAAGAGAAAATGAGAGGTCGGCCAGGGAGAAAGGGAGCATTAGTAATATGAATCCAGTGAACCAAGAACCAAGAGCCAATAGCAAAGCGGTTCTTAAATAGCAACAGAAACAAGAAGTTCGAATCCAGCTGCACGCTGCTGGCCAGTGTCCGAGATGATGTACTGTGATGTACTGCTCCTAGAATGAGAGGAAGATAGTGGGCTAGGTACTTTTACTCAGAAGGCCCGACCAGCTCCGATATATCTTGTCAGAGCTAGAATACAGCTGGCAAGCGAGTGATCTATTGCACACAGTTGCTATGCGACTGACAGGTTGACCCAGAACTCACTCAAAGCAAAGTTCCGCTACCAGCTTCTCTACCTTTATACATTTCTTTCCCTCACTGGTACTTACTTTTTTTTTTTTTTTTTTTGTCATTTACTCCACGTTAAAATCTCACTTGCCATGCATCACAGTTTTGTGTTTTGTATATTTCTAAGTGATAAAGGACAAACCTAGCTCCTGTCCTGTGACTTTCCCCATTAGTCTGCTGGCATCAGGAAAGAATAAAGAAGTATTCACTTTTGCTCGCTTGTTTGCTGCTTGCTTTCTGGTTCTTCCGCATTATTCTCAGTGAGACTGACAGGTGTGGAATTTGTCTTGGAACAGGACTCTGTAGATGAAGCCCGGCAGAAGATCCTTGATATCCGGGAGGAATACCGAAACAAGTTGCTGGAGGCTGAGCGCCTGAGGATGGAAGCGCTGGCAGCTCAGGAGGCTGCAGTGAAGGTGGAGGCAGAGAAGAAGTCTCCGGCTTCCGACCCGCAGAAGAAGAAGAAAGGAGGGAAGAAAAAGTGACGCCCCGCACTGCGCTGTGCCACGGGGAGGGATAGTGCGGGATGCACTAGCGATCACGTTGCTTCTTCATCAAACGTTAGATCAATTGAAACCGGAGAAAATGTTCCTCGCTCATGGTTTCTATAGTTTAATGTAAACATGTTGGTTTTGGTTACAAAGGGTTTGAAGGCACTAGCTTCTCAAATGTTCTAGTTTCGTTAAAGTTGTGAATAAATCCTTAGGCTGTAAATAACATTCTGCGGTTTTCACTCTGAACTTCCTGCATTAAAATAAATTCACATGTAGCGTGTGTGTGTGTGTGTGTGTGTGTGTGTGTGTGTGTGTGTACTTGCCTGCTATGCATTTAGTGGGCAGAATCACTTTGGAGAAGGGCTGTAATCCTTTGAGCAGGGCATCTACTTCCTGCCGCTCACTGTGAACGCCCAGCTGCCTGGGCCCCAAGCTTCCAGATGAGATAATTCTGTACCCGCTTTCCCCTCAGCAAAGGAGCACTAGGATTGACGTGGTGCTAACATGTGGCCCTAAACAGACATTCTGGGGAACTCCAGCTCAGGGCGACAGACGTTCATGACAACTTCCTTGTATCCGCTGAGACATTTTATTTCTAATTATGTTTGTATGTATTTGTGTGTATGTCTGCATACGTGTTGAGCCTTCAATGGCCAGAAGTGGGCATCAGATCCCCTAGTACTATGTTCTACCCTATATTGGTTCTAGAAGGTGATAGCAGGTGTTCTAGAAAGACTGCAGTGTTCTTAACTGCAGAGCCCCTGAATGTTTAACCAGTGACAAACTGAGATCTTAAATAAGACAAGAGGATTATTTTTGAAAAAAACAGAAACAAAATCAATGAAGGTAGGTATGTATTGTCCTTAAAAGAAGCTGTTTCCAATTTCAAATGTTTTAGAAGATTAATATGGATTCTTTATAATTACACTATTTTTTTTAAAGCTGAACTTTAGTAAAATAATACACAATTGGGCAAAATGGCTCCAGTGCTACTGACAGGGGTCAGGCTCAGAGCCTGGTCTTGAGCACGGGGACCCGGCAGAGAGACTGTGATCACAAGCGTGAGCCTTTCACACTCTCAGCAACATTTTTTTCCCTGTAAAAGAGGCAATTCATATGCATCGGGTTTTTTGATTGTTTGTTTTTGTTTGTTTGGGGTTTGTTTGTTTTTTTTTTTTTAAATGCACTGAGCAGATTGTCTGGGGAGAAAAGTGGGAAAGTCTCTTTCCAGAAGCTTCCAGCACAGCCTACCGATGGAAGGCACCAGAGTGCTTTTTTCTCCAGATCGCTTCACTTTGATGGATGCTTGGGGGTTATTTTCACAATGAAAATCTTTGTTTAAAGCATTTAACTCAGCCTACATGCTCGTGGCCAAGCGGCCAAGGGTACCAAGAATTAAAGACAGAAAAAGGAAGCCTTCAACAAATGATCGGGGCAAGGTGAGTTTCCCGGAAAAAATAAAAATAAAAAGACAGCCACACCCACACTTCAACCAAGATTCTACAAGGCTGATTGACAGTTTAGTTCTTGATAACTGCGGATACTTGGAATGCTTCAAGCCAAAGATAAAGTATTACGGGCAAACTTTATTCTCTTAATAGCTGCTCATTACCCACGTCTGTTCACATCCCTTTGACTGTCAGACACAGGCTCCCATCCCAGTACTAACCAGGGCTGACATGTGTAAGGTTAAACCTTTCTGGTTCAGCTAGGAGACCATTAGCATTTATTGATCCCAAAGCTAAGAGTGTCACCACCTAGCCTCGAAGACACACAGAAGAAATTTCTCCGTTCTGCTGTCTCCACCAATGATCTTGGAAAATGCATTGATTCATGACTTTTTTGGGTTCTATATTTTTAAAAGCCTCATGAAACTGTTTCCACCTTATGGCCTACACTCGTGGAAGCCTGAATCTGTGTTTCCACACTCTGGTTACTCACACTTGGCACAAGAAGAAACACAAGAAGCTACTGGATACTTCAATATTTGGTAAACTGATATCACAAGTAAAGACCACCACGTGGTGCCTCACCACTAGCCAGTGGCCAGAGGAAGGGCTTTCTTTTTCTGCATGTTCAGACACTTTCTTTTCCTAATGAGCAATAGCAGGTCAACAGAAGTAGGAACTTCTTTGACCCCACTGGTCGAGGATTCTTCCCAACAGAGATACTAGACCGAAAAGAAGTCAGAATCAACAAGAGGGAGGCCTCAGTTAGATGGTCTGCTTGTACCCGCAGCTCCAGTCGGTTCTGGCCAGGGAGCAGACAAGTCAGAGGACTTTAGCTAGACTCATCCTCCCACATGCTTACTAATAACCACCCATAACTGGCCTAAGGATATCCCTTTTTGGGTCCTGTGGCAGCACCAGCTAAGAGTGGCAGCGGCATCAGACAAACCAGGTCAACAGAGATCTCACCATGAATCTGTGCACATTGAAATGCCATTACAGCCATAGTCCACAAGAAAGGGCAACATTTCCCATGATAAAATCCAGCAGTGAGGCAGCCTTCCAAAGTTACATATCAAGTAAGGCCCTAGAGAAGCCTAACACTAGAAAGGAAGAAATATACAATGTATTTGGTTCATACCGTGACCTGTAAATGTCCCAGGCTGTGGGAGTCTGAGAATCTGTACTTTCTCAGTTCTGAATAATGTCCACTATGAAAAAGAAGAAAATACTTTTTGTAGAGGAAATGACTGACCTCGAGGGCTTGGAGCCTGCTTAGTTTCCCCTGATGGTTTCATACTTGATAGCCAAGTATGAAATAGCTTAGCAGCCTGGGACTGCAATTGGCTTGGGCAATAAACATGCCCCCTTTCTGACAATGTACCTGGCAGCCTGTTGGAAACCTGGGAACCATACCCATAGCAGGTTTCATGGATGCCTCCTTTAAACCAAGGAATTCTGTTGCTTCACTTAGCAGCTCCTTGATAATGTCCTGGTTGTATTCAAACATGGTGGTTTGAATGTGCTTGACCCAGGGAGTGGCACTGTTAGGAGGTGTAGCCTTGTTGGAGTTGTGTCTCTGTGGGCATGGACTTTGGGATCTTCCTCCAAGCTGCCTGGAAGAGTCTCTCCTGGTTGCCTTTGCATCAACACTTAGCTCCTTCTCTACCACCATAGCTGCTTGCATGCTGCCCTGCTTCCTGCTATGCTGATAACGGACTAAGCTTCTGAAACTGCAAGCCAGCCCCAATTAAGTGTTTGCCTTTATGTGAGTTGCATTGGTCATGGTGCCTATTCACAGCAATGGATACCCTAAGTCAAACATCCTGAAAGCAAGAGAGTTAGACTGATCAAGCTTAGACTGTTTCTGTCTGCATGCACAGTAAGGCACCGTCCTCTGAGTGAATTTTTAGGGAGAATCTCCTATTTAGCATCTTATGCCTGAGAGCAACGAGAGGTGCATCTGATTAAAATCAAATTTTATGCCCAAATCAAAAGGGCATATGCATTAAAGAAACACAAAATCAAGCTTGTTGATTGAAATTAAGAGACCACCTACACTTTACCTTTCTAGTAATCAGCAGCTCTTTCTCCTGAACTCCATGTAACAGAGGTTACAAACAATACTGTGGGGCCCTTAAGTGTTCTACGAATGGGTTCTTCCAGGGTGTGGGGCTAGCTTGCAATATACTGATCTGTACTGTTGCCTTTCTTTTTCACATGAAAATTACTTTAAAACTCTTCGATTTCTAGACTGAAGAACTGAAGGATTTTCAGTTCTTCTAACCAGATCCCAAGAATCTGGAAGCACCCGGTTCAGACAGCAACCTCCGTAAGAGTTACGATTTGCTTACCATCCTAGGTATGCATAGAGGTGTGTACAGGAACCACCAGGCTGGCATTTGTGACAGCTGCTCTCCAGGCCAGCAAACACAACACTACATGACTAGGAGCTCGGCACTGATGACGTGCAGGACAAACAACAGGGTTGGTAAACAAATGTCCTTATGTAAGGCTCCGAAGAAGCCCCCGTCGCTACATGAATTCTCAAGTCAGTCACCCTCCAAATGCCAAGGGTCTGAACTGTTATCCTCAATTATTTTAAATCAGCATAGTAATCCTCACTTTCATAAAGAGGGTAAAATCGTTTTATCAGTATTCCTTTCCGAGTGACTCTTCCCATCTGCTTTATAATTTGGCTGGAATTTTGTGGTTAAAAATAAATTCAAGAAACTTTGGTCATGAGGCACCCCAAAGTTTGCTGAGGTGTGACATGAATCAGAGCCTCAGACACAAGGCTGAGTAATTCAGTGTCTACAGTAAATCTAACCGGAGAGGATGTAAACTTAAGGAAGCCAAAGACAAATGTTTACTGTAGAGCGTGAAGTCAGCTCAGCTCTAGCTAAGCGTGTATGTGCACATGCGCACTAGAGCTCGCGCCTGCGCACTAGAGCTCGCGCCTGCGCACTAGAGCTCGCGCCTGCGCACTAGAGCTCGCGCCTGCGCACTAGAGCTCGCGCCTGCGCACTAGAGCTCGCGCCTGCGCACTAGAGCTCGCGCCTGCGCACTAGAGCTCGCGCCTGCGCACTAGAGCTCGCGCCTGCGCACTAGAGCTCGCGCATGCGCACACGTGCACATCATTTGTCAAATTGGATCTCTTTCTGTCTTGTGTTCTAGGAAAAACTAAGACACCTGTGCTTGAATAACATGTGGCCTTCTTTACCTACCTCTCGTGAGTCCACTGAGCCCTCACATCCTATAGTATGTTTGTTTTCTCATGAACAAGACGGAATAAGAGCTACATTTTCGTAAATCACCAGAGCTTCAAAGCCTTCTCTCTCTCTTTTTTTCAAAGCCTTCTCTTAGTTCTTCCCTTTTTTACATTTCTCCCTCCCATTCTGCACTCACCCTCCTCCTCTTAGCCACTAGGAGGCGTGCTCTTACATTTCAAGGGAAGATCTCCTGCTTTAAGTTGTTTTGGGCCTTTTATCCTACAGGAAAAAAGTTTTAAAGATTTGTTATTTTTCTTTTTTTTTTTAATCTTATGTTTTTATTAAACATATTCTTTATTTACATTTCAAATGTTGTACCCTTTCCTGGTTCTCCTCTACCCCGAAGATCCCATAAGCCATCTCCCCTTTTCCAATCAACCCTCTCCCACTTCCCTGTCCTGGTATTCCTCTGCACTACAGCATCAAGTCTTTCCAGGACCTGAGTATTCTTCTTGCATGAACGTAAACGTACTCCGTGCATGCCTGATGCTCAAGGAGGCAGGGAAAGGACATCAGATCGCCTGAGACTGGAGTTATGATGGTACCTAGCTACTGTGTCTGTGCTGGGGACTGACTCGGGTCCTCTTCAGATGCCGCCTGCACACTTGATCACCCAGCCATCTTCCAACCTCTGCTTTGTATTTCTAAAGTAAGCCATCGAAGACTATCGTCTTTGATAGTTGGTTTGAAACAAGATGGGGGTTACTCCAGTAACTCCCTCCCCTGCATTGATTTTTCTGAAAGCTTGAGGTTGAAGCAGAAACCTGAGAGTTCTTTGGAAAGTCGGTTGGATGGTGTTTTTGCTGGGGCAAACACATGAAGGAACGTTTCATTAAAGTGGATACAGGTGAAAGGCTATGGCAGATTAACATTTCCCTGAAGCAGAGACACAGGAGAGAGGATGTTCTGTTAAAGCAATCATGTGAAAGGACACGTGATGGAGTCCTTGCTAACAACACGCCTATATCCGTCTGCCTTACATCAAGTAGTTAAACTGTATTTGTTGAGATGTCATTGAGAGGCAGCCACCAATTAACTTCTGGGGTTGTGCTGCAGTTTCTTGCAGCGTCTGAGGACTCAGGCTGATTGGATGCACATGTTGAAGCGAGAGCTGTGCGCTGAGGCAAGGCACGTGGAGGACACGTGATGTGAGGAGGGTATAACTAGGACTCCACGACAGTGACAGAGACAGAGCTTGGCTAGCTGTGCAGTGCTTGTAGGTCTCAAGTCCGAGTCTTCGCTGATCTTCATTTCCCGGAGGAAGGCATGGCTGGGAACCTGGTGTTGTTGCTGGTCCCTCCTGCCGCCTGGAGCCGAGGATGAGGACTGGTTGTGTCTCCTAGGTTGTGTCACCACTGATGCTGACCGACTCTACCAACCTGGACTGCTGGTGCACCCGTGAAGTGTTTGCCAGAGGGTCAAGCTGCCGCTGCCCGCTAACCTGTGAACTGAACTACCGATTTCCAGACAACACAGATGGGAGTTGCTCCAAAGAACCTTTCTAAACAGGTTCACTTTACTGCATCCTTTCTTTTCCACTACCTCTGGTGTCTGGGCTACAAGGGAGGCTAAAGCATTTACGAACCATCATTAAAAATTAAAGATTAAAAAAATTAAAGTTACAGAGGGCACAGGTGACCGGAAGAAGACTGTCATCTCACTCCCTTGAACCCCCCCATCAGTGCCCACAGCTAGTGGGTGAGTACAATTGTGGTTCAGAGTTACTGTCAACGCTCTGTCATCATGAACACACTGTCATAGTCTCATTGCCAAATCTCTTCTTCCATTAAAAAATGCAAACAAACAGCAATATGAGAAAGTGATAATGATTAATTGATAATCAGAATTTATACCATACAAAAAAACACTTTCATATTCAAATGAAAAGGCCTATGTTTTTTTTTTTTACGTTGACATCCCAAATTAAGAGACTCTTCATGATGTATGGAAAGAGAACCTGAACTAGACCCAGAAAATGTGACCAGCCAAGATCAGTCCAGATTGTTAGTTATAAAACAAAGTTAGTGGCTTGCTCTACCCACTCAGAAGTTGTAGGCTGCACTTCTGCTGCCTGCTGCCCGGCCTCTATTCTGCCATCATGGTCTCTGGAACCATTAGCCACACTAAGCTCCTTCTTCCTTAAGTTGCCGCTGATCTTGTTGCTTTATCACAGACATAAAAGAATACCTGATATGCTCCCTTTCCTTACACTTTTTTTACTCATCCATAAGGTTTCATCAAATTGCAAAGGCTGGCTTTGAACCTCCGACCCTCATAGTTCAGTGTCCTAATAACTACCCCGTGGCACTAGTCCAATCTCTCTTCTTTACGTAACACTATCAACTTGGAGTCATTTGGAAACATGTGGTTTACTTTTAAGAAAATATTTAAGGATAAAGTCAGAGCGCAGGAACTTAAGGGCACAGCAAACATTAAACCCTCAGTTAAAATCCTCAGAAGTGGTAATACAGTTATGTAAAGAACCACATTAACTGCATCCTCATTCCCACCTGAGCTGTGTTCCTACACAAAATGAACAGTCTTGGGTTCGACAAACATGTCCATATTTTTATCTGTCCCACACAACTTTGTGTACACAGCTCAGTGTGGGATCAGCTTTCGAATACATGCCCATCCTTAAAATATTAAAATCATGCTATCGAATAAAGGTCATTTGATTTTTAAATGAAAACATGATTACTACAAAAACAGTTATGCAAAAGTAGCACAAATTTTCAAAAACTGTTATAATAATAAAAAGTTACTAATTAAGCTCTCAATGTGTGAGGTACAACCATCATTTTGGTCCATTGTGGAGTTGGATGCAGTAGGTGAGATATCAGCTTGACTGGTCCTCTACTAGTATTTTAAAAGTTTTGTTTTATTTTCTGTGTGTCATGATTTGCCTTCATGTATGTCTGTGCATCACACGCATGTTGATCTCCCTGGTGAGACCAGAAGAGACATTGGAGCCTCTGGAAATGGGGTTCGAGAGCCGTGAGCTGCTACATGGTGGCTGCAGTCACGGGTAGGTCCTTTGCAAGAGCAGTTAGTGTTCTTACCCATGACGTCATCTCTCCAGCCTGAGAATTTGGTACAGGTGCACACTATATTACATCATATTTGCCCCTACCCCGCTTCTTCCTCTAATTATTCCAGATTCACCCCCACTCTCTTGCACTCTCCTACACCCCTACAAAACTCATGTCTTTAAAAAAAAATAACCCTCCGATTCCAACGTATGAATCTGGGGTCTGAACTGCAGGACACATTCCACCAACAGATGCCAGACAGCAGATCTTTGAGGGCCCTGAAAGCCAAGGAGCTTCGAAGACTAACAGCAAACACCTCAAGAGAGCATGGGACACCCAGAGATGCCAGAGGGTGCCGGCACTAGACAACTCTGTCAGCCAATCACTGTCCTTCCTAATCTCTTCTTGGACACCTTCCCAAGGGTTAAAAAAGGCAGCGTCTGGCACACGAGGAAAGATGCAGAGGCAGAAGGCAGAGACAAGGCCATGTTTCCGGCCATTTCCCAGGCTCATAAGTTTGACTTGCATCCAAGCCTGAGCATGAAGTTTCAGATTGTGTGAACTATCCGAGTTTTTATTTTAACGGTGGGGAGGAGCTACGTGATGACCACGCTAAGCTTTTTAATACCAAATTAATGGATATTTCTTTAGTATCCGAGACCTCCCTAAAAGTCTTCCGAGTGGCCTTTTCCCGAGTCAAGGTTTTCTAAAGGAAGAGGTTGCAGAGAATGAGTATGTGAAAACAGGATTTCTTAGATTGATTATAAGCTTTGGCCTAGGCAGTCCAACAACAGCTGTCCCACTGCCCCACATGGAGAGGCTGCGAGCTCGGTCCATGCTCAGTCCATGACACTCAGATGGACCAGTAGTCTTGATCTGGCTCTGGAGGCCTGGAAGGTTTCCGGGGAGCCAGTGCTCTCCAGTGCGTATCACAAGGTCAAAGAAGCTGAGTTTTGATGCCGTTGAAGGATGGTGCCCAGGAGCAGAGTAGTGATTGGCCAGCAATCCGTGAAGGTAACCAAGACAACGGTTTCCATCTCCCTTTAAGCATGGTTTCCCTGACGCTTTGGACTCTTCTTTAATGCTCCCACCCCCACCATTCGGCTGCTTGTCCATCATGTGGCTGACCACAATCCTGCCTTAACTCACAGAGAATGGCTTACCTTCCTTTCCTGGGTAGCTGCCATACTTGATTTCTTCCCTGCGTGTGTGGGAGGGTGGGGGTTGGGTGTCTTTTGGACACTAATAATATGACCCCAAAGCTTTTTATTTTTTTGAGTCCATTCTCAGTTTTATTAGTGAGCCTGAGAACTCCAAGAGGGAACTCCAATTTCTCTAGTAATATGCATCAACTCTGGTGAGAGGCCCCACAAATTCTCCACAACAAAATGGAAGACTATATTCTGTAAGACATGTGCCCAAAAGGAAGTGCTCACAGGAGATTTTGCAGAATATAGGGAGCCGAGGAAAGTCCGGGGCCAGCCTTGCTAACTAACAACAACCCTCATTAAAGAACAAATCACAGAGGGAAGGGAGAATAATGCAGAGGGTGGAGGAAGAATTGGAAGGGGAGGAGTAGACTTGATTACCGAGCATTTGTACAAGCATGTCGTTATTAAATGGAAGGAAAGAAGGAAGACAGGAAGGGAGAGAGAGAGGGAGGGTGAGGGTCCTACTCCGTTGGTTCCTTCCAAAGGGAGTAAGTACTCAGTGATCTCAGATAATCCTAAAACCCTCCTCTTAAAGGTCCTTTCACATTAGAGTCACCCTACTCGAGACCAACGCTGCAATATTTAACCTTTCGGTTACATATCGAAAGAGTGAGAGGCAGGTTTGAATAACGTTGAATGTCTTATGGCAAAGTGGGGTTAATAGCTGACATCAAAAGAGGTTTTTATGAGTTTACAGAGGAATCTGCAGCTAGGAAGGAATTAAAGGCAAGGGATAAGTTTTGGATAGTCCTGCAGTCTGAGGGGTCGCTGGCTTCTATGATGTGATTAGAGCCAGAGATGTGAGAAAACCCCATCCCTCCACGTCTGTCCCCGACCCCCACTCGACCCACAATCCAGAACTGATACAGCTGAGGCCCTTTCTACCCACCTTGCAGGTGTAGGAAGAGGACAGAGTCCTACTTGTGGGAACTGCAGAATTAGCCCCTTTCCCACAGAATCCATGAATAAATATGACGACACACTTGAGGATGTCGCTTTTGCTACACGTGAAAGTTCACTACCCTTTATTTTTTATTTTTTTATTTTTTTGCACAGAAAATTCCCTTCACGTGCAAGTACAAGGAGAAATTATATCCCAGAAGTGGAGAAAGTCTGAAATGCCAGACAAGACGCAATTTCCCAGATCCTCCAGCAGGGGGCGCCAGGGACCCAGCGTGCAGGCTGAGCAGTCTCACTAGGGAGATTATGCAATGATGAGGACGCAGACTCCAGGGACTGAGATGGCTGACGCGGGCGAAAACCCGCACAGCTGCGGCCCAAGAGGCCCGAATCCCCAGAGGGCAGGACGGTATTCAGGATCTTCCTCCTTCCCACGAAACCCTGGAAATTGATTAGTTGTTTTTTCCTTCTTCTTTTCGGTTGACTTGAGGCTGCATACAGCTGTCAGCTGCCCGTGAACGCGGTGACACCGCCTCAGTGCTGGCGATTGTTTTCTAAGGAGAAAACAATTTTTTTTTTTGAGACTAAATAATAATAGTCATTAAAGGCACCAGCCATCCCTTGAGCAGCTTGCTCCTCCGTGCCTTCAGGGTGCTAGGGGTTGGGCAAGCATCGTAGCTTTTCCTAGTTTTTCCCCCCTCCCACCTGCTGCCAGGGGTCCTGCCAGCATCTGCGTCAGCCTCCCCGCTGAGTTAAACACAGCTTGTTAGAAACCCAGAGAGGGAAGAAGAGACGCATAGGACATTAGTCTCTTCCCAAATATTCCCAAATATACTGCACTTGTTTACACTGGAAGGAGCATGCGCCCGCCCGTGTTCAGAGGGCGAGAAGGGTTCTGCACATGGGAATTTACCCACCTCAGCTTCTTCTTGCTAAGTTAATGCTTGGGGATTTGTTTTGTTCTCCTTTGAATTTCCTTCAAATGTATCTGTGCTCTGGCTGGGTACTGTAGTTAGAAAAGGGACCCCGGTAAAGCAGGCGAATTACGGAATTCTCTCTGGGTGGGGAAATGGGCTGCTAGCCTGTGCCTTTTATTAAGTCGTAAGAAAAGCCATAAATTACTTTAAAAAGAAATTAAGGGCTGGAGAGATGGCTCAGTGGTTAAGAGCACTGACTGCTCTTCCGAAGGTCCTGAGTTCAAATCCCAGCAACCACATGGATGGTTCACAACCATCCGTAAAGAGATCTGACACCCTCTTCTGGTGCGTCTGAAGACAGCTACATATATGCTTAGATATAATAATAATAAATAAATAAATCTTTAAAAATAAGAAATTAAAACATCAAAACGAGGCTTGTTTCATTGAAGACTGCAGGGGACTTGGAAAACATAGATCTGGAGGAAGAGAACCTATGTAAACTTACAGTCCTATAGTCCAGAGATGATTGTGCCATGTGATTTATTGTATTTTGCAGATGCATGTGTGCTGTGATTTAAAGTGTTATATATCAGTCACGGACGGTGGCTATAATACATTACCTCCCTCCGGAAAAAAATCCATAATTCAAATATTTTCAAGTTAGTCCTCATCATGTAGCTGGTAAACCTAACATAATACATCTGGCTAATGCAGGAAGGAAGGATAAGGAGGCGGTCTCAGTATTTTCAGTATTTTGTTCCTGATGACATCACTAAGTCAGTATGTTTTGAACACTCTGGTATTCCCCATCCCCCGCTAGGGGCTTGCTAGAAGAGAAATTGGGGGTGAATGGGTATTTTAAGATACCAGACAATGTATGCAAATGTTTTCCCAGAATCATGGTGCCTGTTTGATTTCTAGCCAATTGAGGGTCAGAATTTTGTCAGTTTTGCAGTTACAAAGAAGCCTCTCTCATTGTTCTAACTTGCATTCCAGTGTCTTTTTCTCTTAAATTTCTCAGACTTTTTTTTTTTTAAAGGATCTTTGCAAGGGAATGAGAAACAAGATTCACTCATGCACTAAAAACCACAAGTAGAAGACACTGAACAGCGGAGACCTGGAGGCCAAGTGTGGAGGTGTCTAAGGTTTGGTGAAACCGTATCTCTTTCATAAATCAGGCTTTCATGGGCATTTGACCCGCATGGGATTGGGTGCTCTAACCTTCTGAAATTCACATGCTCAACAGTCTTCAAGTAGATGATGGCTTAGGAAGACTTTGGGATGGGATTGGCTAACAGGAATGGAAAATCCGTCAAATGGGTTGACACAATTGTCAAGGAGACACTCTGGAAACTTCCCTTGCCCTTCATCATGTGAACACTCAAGGAAAAGATGACAGCTGTGATCCAGAAAGGGACCTCACTAGAAGGCCAATTGGTCAGTGCTTGACTTTGGATTTCACAGTCTCCAGATCTGTGAGAAGTGCACTTCTGTTTTTATAATGGCGTTCTGTGTTAGTGGCTCAAGCTGTTGACTTTGGGGAGGAGATGGCCGCAAGGATTCAGGTTCGAATGACTCTTGAATTCGGTCACTCACCTGTGATGATTGTAAGACCTACCTGTTCACAAAATCTGAGTACCGGGAATGCTGAGGGGTTTTGGCTCACATGAAGCAGAATGGTGTCTTGGAGGGGGGTGGGCTTTGACAAGTGTATCACTCTATGACTGAAGCCCAAGAGTGTGCGTCATGTATGGGTGGATTCATGTCATCTCGTGTCTGTGACTGAAGCTCCTTGCCGATGTCGCTTCCCCTATTTTAGTGCCTATGGAAGCCACAGGGAAGCTATGCTAGAAGGAGACCGTTAAGAAACAGCCATGCTCTGGGGAGACAGCTCCATTTGCTCGAGTACCAATTTGCTGAAAACAATTTGCCAGAAAACTAATTTACAAAGTTTTAAGAAAGCTTAAAAAGTTTGAATTCCAGCCAGACTTGCCCGCACTTTGAGCTGCTCACCTTCTGCAACATTTCCCCAGCCTCTTTTAAAAAACAAAACAACAAAAACAACAACAAACAAAGCCAAAGTTAAGTTCAGAGGCAGATACAAGAATAGGCAGCAGAACTAAGCACAGAAATTAAACTGATGCTTATGTACAGAACCTTCAATGAGTCAGGAAAATTGGTCATTTTTCAAGTTAATTTTAGCACACTGGCTCTCAACAAATTGGCTCTGACCCCTGTTTGGTGCCATCTCCCAGAAATACCTCCTTTTGCTTTTTTTCTATAGAGTTGTTTCCAACCAAGGTACTTTACCTGAACCTTGAGATTGTGCCATTCCTAAGAATACCCTCAACATTCAACCTTTTCACACAGAACATAACAACTTCAGCACCGGCTGGCTCAACCTGGATGCAGGCTCGGAGAAAGGCTGAGTTAGACCATGTGAATATTCAAAGAGCCCGCAGGAGCTGGGGAAAGCACCAACCATAAGGAGAGCATCCATGGTTAAACAGACAGTTGGGCAGATGGCTTTGGAGAAGCATCTTTCATAGATGCTAGATTATGGCCTGGGAGTCCTTTGTAAATAGACCTTTGTAATTATCAGACATTCTTTGTAGCCTTTGTAGTTAATATAGTCATTTTATTGTTAAGATGTCACAAAGATGACTCCATTTTGATTCTTACTTTTATGAGGATGAAGTTTCCATGGTGATGGACCACTGGACATGAGCTCACTAATCTTTCCAGCCTCTATCCATAGCAATGGGCCTGGGGTAGCATAATTGTAGGGCAGATGGTGCCCACCAGTTTCCCTCTCTACGTGCACGTCTTCTTCCCAATACTTTCATGCACTTCCAATTTTCAACACTGAGGGGGAAAAAGGCAACAAGATCTGCTCCCTTTAATCTCTCTAATTTCTGCTCCAGGAGCGAGTTGTCAAGCATTTGATCCACTCCAGGAGAATGGAATTCAAAACCTTTGTGTTCATGAGAGGGGTAGGGGGGAGGAAGAAGGGGGAGGGGAGAGGGAGAGGGAGGAAGTGATTGCTGGAAGTGGCTTTCTGCCATTTGTAGGCATTTTCCTGATTCAATACTAGAGCTGGATCTCCCTCATCTTTTATTGTTGTAGCCATGGAAAGTAGGAGACTTTGGGGAGAATTAGAGATGGTAGGGGATGCTCAGAAAAACAAACCCTAGACAAAAGTCATCTTTTTGTACATTGAATCATGACAGAAACCCATTAGGCGTGTATTATTTGCTATGCATCATGGTGGCTCAGGGGAAATGTCAAGTTCACTATATGTATAGCATGTAAGGGAAGAGAAATGTATCTACAGAAACTTTAACACAGTGTTTATGAACTAAATCCTAAGGTCTTAGGTTGATTTTAACATGAACTGAGATAATAAATATCTCAGCAGATGTGGTATGGGAATTCAAATTGTGACTAAGGAAGTTGCTCGAGTGGGCTGGAGAAAAGGTCAAAGATGCACTGATGTATGCTAAGAGATAAACGAGGAAATGGCGTTGACCAACAGATATCGAACACTTTCTTCTATCATGCTGGAAATTCAGCAAAGTCTGAGTGGTCGCTCATTTAAACTCACCTCCACAGACTTCAAGAGCCGAGGATGACTTATCCATATGATCAAACAAGACTTGCTCTTAGTCAAGCAAGAATGTATATTGAATGCACTTCTTTAAGGAAATATAGTGCACAGACAAATTGATGGATTTATAAATACATAATGGCTAGTTAACTAAGAGGATTAAGGCAGATGGGAACAGAATAACAAATATAAAACTGTTCATGCTCTACTTTTTATTGTTGATGTACCTTCTACCCAACGGAAGGAACACATTCACACTTTATAAGAGGCAGCATTACCCCTGATCTATGAGCCATCTCATTTTAGAGCATCTAACCATTACAATTTTGCCCACTCCTAGTTTGGGGTAAGGACTTTCCATATATCCCTCACTGCAGAGCAACCTGATTTTCCCATAGCATCCATCTGGTGTTTATATCCGTCTCTTGAGACACAAGGGCTTGGAAATTAGATCAGAGGTGCCATGTGGGATGGAACAGAGATTTATGTCACATGTGACAAGGGGGTTCGCGATGTCACGGGGCCCCGGCTAGCACCCTTGAAGGTCTTTGGGAGGCTAGGCTGCATCATCCCTAATCCATGAACTGCCAAAGTTTTCATCCACTAACTGCAATACTTGTCACTATTGGTCAGAGGCAGGAGAGCCCCTCGCTCCTACTGAAGCTTTTGTGATTACTTTCTCCTTGGCATGGACAGTTGGAGTGGCCATACTGTGCCATTGACGAAAGTCTTCCACTTATAGTGTCTGTCTTTACGATAGTTGGAGATCATGATATCTTGCTTAAAGTAAATAAAGGGTCTTTGAGGTGGCGCAGGGAACCCTGTCTAGGATCTAGCTTCCCGCAGGAAAAGCATCTGCAGACCTACAGGGTTTGCCTCTCCCAGAGAAAGAGGAGAGACCAGGTGTCAGAACTATCTGGGACTCAACACACGGGGCAACCTTGCTTCCTCTGTCATCCCAGCACACTAACTTCTGTAGGATCCATGGGACTCTCAGGCACCTAAATTTATATTTATCCTTAACTATCCTGGGCATACAGCTGCCCCACTCTGGGCCACGGTTTGGTTTTAGGTGACTGTTTCAGGTTAGCCCTTGTGACTGCATTACAAGGTACAGTAGCCCAAATGGCAGAGAATCCCAAGGACAGCCTTTCCCAGCAAAGCAATCTCAGCCCAGGCCAGAAGCCTCAGCAGTGTGTACTATTGTGTCTCATGGTCAGCATACAACCACAGGATCAAGTCGTGAAGGCGGCTAAGAAATGTGCTTTCTGGGCTGAAGTGTCTGTCTTGCCACATGAAGTCATAACTCTGTCACTTATTAGTAAAAATAAGAAATAAAACAAAATTCATTCATGTGGTAGAAAAACGGAGGTTTCTGTCACACTATGTCTGTCCCACTAGACACTGCTCTCATGCCCTGTGTTAACTGCGTGTCACCAGCCTCACGTCAAGAACTTCTGATCAGAGCCATGTTCTCTACACAATATCAGTGCAAGGAACCAATCAGCCCAGTATCCCAGTAGGTGCTAGAGTTACATAAATCAATAACATGCTTCCCTATATATATCTGTCTGGAAAACAAAACCCCTCATGAGTAGGTAAACATTGGATTCTGTATACTTAACTTTCTTTGAGTCCGGTTGTCCAAACATCTTCTACATATACATATAGAAATCAATCCCTCTCTTGATATACTAGTATCTAAATTGTTGTCAAGAGCTTCCAGACTCACACAGTTGAGATGTTTTGAGAATCTTATTCAAGTTCATCATGTTTTGTATCTCCAATCAAGGACTGCACCTGTTCTTTAACTTAAAAGCCTGTACATTAGGTTATCAAACATACATGATCTCATTGAGTGTGAACTTGAGGGTGCTATGTCCACATCCTCCCAAAGTTTGTCACCATTCCATTTCACCTTGCATTTCTTGCCCAGGTCTCAGGCATTAAGTACACAGAGGTAATTTTTTTTTGTCTTCATTTTTCGTCCTTTGAAAGGCAAATCCTATGAGAAAGTCGTATAACACTCGCTCGGAAGAACTGTGAGTCACCAGGGACAATCTTTCTGTCAATATTCAGAGGGGGTGATGTGAAATGTCTGCAAGCCGAAAACAAGGGAATCCTGCCACAGTGTGCACAGAAGGAAAGAAATCAGACCGTTGGATCAGCATGCAATTATGTATTAATAATAGATGGAATGATAGCCAAAAAGGATCTTGGCAAAACTCCCAGGTACTTCACATAGCATAATCTCTACGATGTTTTGCCGTGAAGAGTAGAACACACTCCTAGGTTTGCTCAGGGCCAGAGGGCTTGGCACCAGTCCAAAGTCTCGCACAGTGACCCCGTCCTTAGAGCGATACCTCTGCAAGCCTCAGCTTTCTCCTTAGCAGCCTGTGGTGCTATGGGAAGAAGTCACCACGGATTTGGCTAGCTCCACAGAATGAAACCCCACGTCCTTCCAGCAAGCATGCCCAGGGTTTCCTCCAACATCTGCTGAGGTTCAGTCCTAGGAAGAGAATGGAGTTCTAGTCTCCATATGAATGGTGGCATGTGAATGCATTGGGGAAACACATGTAGGTGTGTGCATGGCTTTCTTAGAATAGGCCAATACCTAGAAAAGGAACCAATTCCCTTCCAGTGATGGTTTCCTGGAGATTCGTAGCGCTCCTTCCTTTACTGCTTCTCCTACAATGTTCTTCCCATGCCTGCTTCAGCTTAGCCTGTATCTGCATATTTGAAGTCCTCGAGCTCAAATACATAGCTAAAGTCTCAGAGCAGACTTATCTACATTTCGAGTTAATAATGAAATAAAGCACAAATCACTTTATTTCATGATTGTAGTTTTAAAAAGACCATGTTTCAATTCCTGCATGTGGTGCCTCCTTTATCAAGTAGTGCATGCCTTTAATCCCAGCACTTGGGAGACAGAAGCTGGAGGATCTCTGTGAGTTTGTAGACAGTCTGATCTACAGAGTGAGTTCTAGGACAGCCAGGGCTACCCAGAGAAATCCTGTGTTAAATAGAAAACAGACAAACAAACAAAACCCAGAAAACAAAACAAACGACAACAAGATCACATCTTTTTATCCTTCCCCACTCAATTATTAGAGTGCTAAAAATTAATTTTTAAGAAAAAAGCTAACATAACTTTGTTTGGGTGCCTCCTTAACAACACATCTAATAGTAGTTCTTCATCTGCTGTGGTTTGAATGTAAAATTCCGGTATGGGCTCCTGTGTTTGAATACTTGGTCGCCAGCTGGTGGAGCTGCTTGGAAAGGCTGTGGAACCTTTAGGAGGTGGAGCCTGTATGGTGGAGGTAGAATAATGGGAATGAATAGACCTTAGGGTTTCATAGCCCAGCCCCACTCTGTTTGGTTGTTTGTTTTGCTGTTGTTATTGTTTGCAGAGAAAATGTGACTAAAGGAGTTCTCTCTCTCCCTCCCTCTCTCCCTCTCCCTCCTCTTCCCTCTCCCCTTCCCCTCCATCCTCTCCTCCTTCTCCTTCTCCTCCTTCTCCTTCTCCTTCTCCCTCTCCTCCTCTCTCCTCTCTCACCATGAGAATGGATCCCTCTAACTGCAAACCAGAAGAAACTTCTTTAACTGGCTTGTCAGATATTTGGTGACAGCCATTACAGAAACGATTAATAGAAGCTCAGCCACTGCAAAGTGTTGGTTCATCATAGGAATGGCAGGGAGCAGATTGGAGAAGGGGGTGGGAGGAGTCTTCTCAAGGCACACTATAGCAAGATTGGCTCCAGGTACCAGAGCCTAGACTTGCCTAAGTGAAGCCAACTGTTCCTAATCGTCAAAAGATTTCAGTTGCACTAAACCTTATTTCCATCTGCTTCTCCATTCTTGAAAATTCATCTTTATGTCATCTAAAAGGAGCTCTCTCCCAACTCCAAAGACAGGCAAGTGGATATGTTATTTCTAAAGTGGGCTCAGGAAGGTAAGCTTCAGATGGGTCAAAGGTTCTTCAACCAGGGCAAGAAGCACCTCCTTGAAATGCCTATGAAAATCCAACAGTAACTATCTCTATCCTTACACTCACATAACCCTCATAGCAGTTTCCATTTTTACCTTCGTTAGGATATGTGTGTGTGTGTGTGTGTGTGTGTGTGTGTGTGTGTGTGTAATACTTTTCTTACTGTAGTATGATCCCAGGAATTGGGTTGTATCTTACACATTTTTGTATGGTTCCAATGCAACTAGCATGCAGCATTTCAAAGACAGAGCTCAACAAATAGCTGATTAAAAAAAAAAACTTAATGAAAACAGATTCCAGAGCCCAGAAACCATTTCTGAATGGCACAGTTTGTTTGAATTCAGCTTGTCATTGGATTTAGCTGGCAGAGCAAATTTTCAGTCTTGCTTCAAGTGACGTTGCTTGTTTCTTTGCTTTGCTTTGTTTGATGCCATCTGTCCCAGAGTCCATCTACTTCTGAGTAGGTCTGTGTAGTAAAAATCAAAAGTCCTTATTCTATGCCTAGACCTTTTAATGGACCCTGAAGAAGCAAAGTTCCTTTTTGAAGTACTTTTTTTGCTAAATAAAAGCCATCTATACATATATAAAATGAATAATGGTTAAAATACCATTATGCTCACCTGATTGCAACCTGATTTACTGAATTTTTATGGTATGCCACACCATTAGATTCACTGTCCCATATAAACTTCACAGCCATCATGCTGAAGACATTATTATTATTCTCATTGTTTTTATAAATGAAGAGCTTGTGAATAAGAGACAACCAGAAATCTGATAAAAATGACACAAGAGCGAAAAATCCTGAACACAACCAGAGATCGTCCAATGCTTTAGCAGAAAGCAGGTCCTTAGGGCTTGATGCCAGGGATTTTATTTTTCTCCACAGGATTCAGACCTCATCAGCAGTAAAAGCCCAGGCAACAGGATGTCTGCTGTCAGGTTGTGCTGCCCCGGGGGAGAGCCAGAGACCCTGCTTGTCATTTCACTGCTCTGGAAAAGGCTCGAGATAAAAAGTCCTGCAAGACAACTAATTTATGTCATTTTCTCCCTTTAGGATGTATTCCAAGGCGACCATTAGTGAAGTTCTCACTTCCAGGATCAGAAAGGGAATCCAAGGAGACAGTGGCTTGTCATGAGCAGTGAGGGGAGGAAGTGGCTGTGGAGGAGGCACCTAGGCAGGCAGCTGCTGCTGGTGGGGGTCCTTAGACTCAGGTAATATTAGCATACCTTCTTTCTGATCATAGTGAGTTTTAGGCGAAGCAGAAAGGCACACTGGGAAATCCTAACAAGTGTAAGATCAGGCACACTTCAGGGCACAGGAGATGCACCTGGGTGTTGTCCTCTCCCAAATGATGCCAGTGTAACGGTGTGGCCCTTAACCAGGAAGGCACGAGCAACGAACTGCCCATCTCTGTCTTAGCCCTGCTCAGCCCAAATTCAAAGGCAGCCAGTCTCTTGGCAACTGCAAGAAAGAAAACTTGCATTGCAGTTGATTTTTACCGTTTTACAATCTTGGATTGATTTCCATCCCAATACAATATACTTGTATGTAGGATGCAGGACATTTTTATTTTATTTATTTATTTATTTATTTTTGTCAGCTTCTTGCATCTCACCTGTCGGCGGTATTTTTTGCTTGAGTCACACCCCAACAGTTGTTAAGGAGTCTGTTTACTTACTTCTGCGTCTATGCAGATTTTCTTTGCTTCCGGTATCACAGAGAAGGCTCACAATATCGATCCCGTTGCTGCAAAGAACCCTCCTGAAACACTGAAAGACGATTACCTCATACTGCACTGAGCAGTAAATTTCAGGATAGCCTTAGAAAAAGGAGTCAGTGTAGTGTTTTACAAGAAAGGAAACTATAAAGGGAGTGTCCTTTGGATTCTTCTCTTGCTGTAGCCCGTTCAGGTCCTGTTTTATTGGCGCCTATTATCAAGGCAGAGCGTGATAGGCGCGGAAACCATAGAAACCTATTATGACCAAATTGATGTTGCTTCGAAACACCAGTGAATCTCGCTGTGAAATACTTCCTATGATCCATTAAGATGGGTCCCAGGGTTTTGTCAGAAGGGCCTGCTGCATGTGCATTATAGATAGATGTCAGTCGCCGTGTGCTCACCGGGGAAGCTCTCCCAATTAAATGGCCTGCAAGGCACGGGGTTTCCCTGGAAATGACACACCAGCCTTTATCAGTTTATTCAATCGAATGCCCAGCATTACGAAGAATACATAAAATCCCTACTGAATGCCCACCCAGCCCCTCTCTTTCCCGTCTATTGTTTACCTCTGAGTCTTAAAATGTTAAGGAAATGCACACACTCAGGGGCGTGCCAGCATGATGGTCTGCCAGGTTCCTGATGCTAATTGTTCCCAGGAAGCATAACTGGAACAGTGAATGCACAGCTCAGTGAAGACGGCACTGCTGCAGCGCCACCACGCAGTGTGAAGCGCGGAAACCCCAGAGCGCGGAAACCCCAGAGCGCAAGACAAAGGGAACGAACAGCATCCACCCACCTGACACCCACCAATCATCCCACAACTTCACAGTGAGGAGGGAAAAGGGAGCAACCCCTATTATCACTCCGGAGTCCTGCACCCTTTTTTACCCTTTGTTCAGCCCTCCCAGGCCCTTAGTTCAGGGTAGACATATCCGCCTGAGATTCACACAGTTGTGCTACTCTACGCCCATCAGAACAGCCGTGACTACAGTACCTGGGCCCCAAAGCTGCCCTGACCAAACCAGTCAGGGCAAACAGGGCTTAATGCTTGAGCCAAACCAGTATTGTGACCCCATAAAGCAGGAGCTGTGACCCAATGGGGGAAGACACACTCGCTTGTGTTCTGCCCCCTGAGAGATGCTCTGAACCAGAGAACAACGCATGTCTGAGCTACAAAAACATCCCAGCCCTTAGGCACCTGAGTTAACCTAGTAGTTCGTGGGCGTGGGCTGTGGGTATATCTTAGTGCTACAGGCCTTGCCTAGGGCTCGGCTCTCTCTCTCTCTCTCTTTCTCTCTCTCTCCTTCACTCCTTCCCCCTTCTCTCTCGTGTTTTAACCATAGGGAATCAGAGTTTTAATCCAGGAGAATAGCTATGATCAAGTGCTTGAGCCTACATAATGTCTTGTATCCTAAAGACCGTCCTCAGAACCAAACGACGATAACATACTTTGTAAAGCCCCAGGGCCACCAGAGCCCCTTGCTCCCGAGATGACCTACTCCTGACTAGAGAAGTTTACATGGTACTGTTTCCTAGTACCCAGATCCCATGTCACAGAGGTACCACACCATTCCCAGGACCGGGCGCCACTGTGTCGGCTCACATAGAATGGACTGAGCTCTTTACTTGCTTCCACTGGTTTTGGGTCCAGAGCTGTTGTGGTACAATACCTTCTCATCGGCTGTTGGGTTAACACAGTGCTCTGTTGACTCTAGAACCTAATTGCAGCCAGCCCCACCCTGGTTCTCGAAGACCTGAACCTCAAGAACGCCCTTCCTGCCTGGCGCTTTGCCAATGGTACATTCTGCCCACTGGAATCAGCCACAGCTGCATCTCTGCTTCCTGAGCCTGAATTACCAGGACATTCTTCTGAGTGGGAAGGCTAATGCCCACCTGTGCTGAGGAGAGGACGTGTACCCCAGTCACACGTTCAACAGTAATTCAACAAGACAGTGCAGAAACCCAGTTCCACGGCGTCTCAGCACCTGTATCCTGGAATACATCACCGCAGCTGCCTGTGCTGCAAAGTGGGGGCTGCTATCAAGAGAGGTCCCGGCAGCTAAGCCATTTGACCATAGAGACAATAGGAACAGGGAAACCAGATAAGTCTCGCTGCTAAGATGGCGCACGACTTGCTGCCCATCCACCAACACAATTTTAAATCCAGTCCACCGAGGTGGCTGTTGTCACCACTGATGTCGGCACCACGAACCGAGCTGTAGAGACTCCATGCCCACACCCATCCAAAACCATAGTTGTGGTGTGAATATGAAATGTCCCCTATAAACTCACATGTTGGGATACATTGTTTTAATGGAGTCCACGGAATGAAGACTTTTGGTTATATTTTATTACTGTTCTTTTTAAATTTTTATTTGCATTTAATTTTTAAATCCATTTTGATGTACTTTGGTGTATGTAGAAGAAAGTGTTTCCTAGCACATTTTGCACTAGAAGGCACATGAGGAAGGTTCCCTTTTATATGGATACCTATAAATGAATGTGCATGTGAATACAGTGGTAGAGTATAGCATATAGAAAGAACTGGAAAGGACAGGAACTAGGTAAAAGACATATGTCATGAAAGAGAATATAAAGATAATTTCATGTCTGATTTGTTAACTCTCATTTCTTTTTTTTTTTCTTTTATGGTGGCTAAGTAAATTAAAAATGTAATTCAAGGTGAAAGTGTGAAACTCTCAGTGAAGCCCCACAGCTTCAGAGTGATGAGTTCTACCTGTGGGCAAGCACACTGAGACTACAGAGTGCAGTGCCAGGCAACTGTTTGTGTGGGTGGATATGTTCATCAAGCTGTGCGCCATTTTGACTTGTGAGTTCATTACAATAAAGTGATTTGTGTATTAGAAAGCAAGGTAGGAAGGAGGGAGGGAGGGAGGAAGGGAGGTTTGCTTCATCTTGTTGTGGGATAAATCAACAGGGCTGTTCCCAGGAAGCTTCTCAGGGATTCTGGGAGCTGGGAGGACCTCTGAGCTCATCTGCTACCCAGGCCAAGCAGAACACAGGCTTTGTCACTTTGGATAGAAGGACCTTTCGAAAATACAGCCCATCATTCAAGCTGCTGGAACCAGCTCATTCTCCCCCCACCCACCCCCACCCACCCCCACCCACCCCCCACCCACCCAGCCAGCCAGTAACATGAAGTTCACTTGAGATGTCATTTTATTCTATGTTGGAGAGCCTATCTCGGCCCCTAGTCCAGTGCACCTCCTGATTCAGTCATTCAAGTCAGCGTGTTTCGCGTTTGAAACATTCTAACATGCTTTAATTTTTAGTAATGCAAATCCCATCCATAACTTCCTTTCCAGAACGGTAAATCTTACCACACTATGTTTTCAGATGAAGACTGAAACTGTTCCCAACAGCTCAGATGCTTCTAAGGGTTTGAGTTGTGTATGAACAGCATTTCTCAGTGGCGTTAGCACTTAGACTGTGCTTCGTTTTCCAATTAAGAAGACATTTATTATAATGATGCATGTGATTCTCAGAAAAGGTCATTAGCTTGTTTCCATGTAGACTGCCACCTCCTTCAATGTATTTGTTTCCTATATTCGTTATTTTAAATAATGTATTTCCATCTCAAATTAGCACTCGTTAATTATGTTCTACCATATTTTCCGTGGTTGTTATAAGTAGATGTTGTAATGAAAAAGCTAAGCATTCTATTTTTAATCAGACACTGACCAATCTTCCTTGTCATGTTCTGTTTGGCATGGAGGGAGTTCGTGATCCTTCTGACGAATTACAAACTCAGACAACTGATCTCTGAGTGGTTCCTTATTTGGGGAAATATTTTTATATAAAGGTATGCTGCGATAAGTCAAGATTACAGAATATTCTTCCGTACCGCAATTTGATTTTAGCTGTCAGACCTAAAACTATTACTAAGATAGATTCTTACCAAACAAAAGATATTAAATCTGCAACATCAAGCATCTTAATACATTTCACTTCTTGTAAAATCTCTATTTTTATATTCAGCTATAGTTTTATGGAGGGCTTTGTAATGGCAATGGTTTTGTAAGTGACTTTTCCCCCACAGTAGCAGAAGCAGTAAACTCCCCAAATGATATATTTCAAAACATAAAACTAAATCATCAAATGAGAAAACATACAGCCTTCAGTTATTTGTACTTCCAAAATTATACCTGAATAGAAAGAGCAGTGAGACCATTTTGAAGTTATAGCTCCATCTTGCCCTAGGCTGGAAACTGCCTTAATTCTGCTGACAGCATGCCTTGGACAAGAGGAGAGAAGTCAGGAGACATCTCATGACTGCTGAACAGACCTCAGGCCTGTTGTACTCCACTGCTTCAGGTCCTTCAAAATTGTCTTGGGCTTGATTGAATTGCTGGTTAATACACAGGAACTAAATTAAGTCCGCCATTCAGATGGCCTTTTCTAATGACTCATTGTTTTTCTGTCAATAAAACTGACAACTGGGACTGGCGCAGTCCCTTTGCCCAACTCTGGTCTGTCATGTCAAGTCATGTGATGGTGTGGAGTGTTGCCAGGCATACACTGTTATTCACTGGAGTTCTAGGCAACTGAGAAGTCTCAGGGCCTTTCTCAGCAGACAGTGGCATGGTGTCCATCATTTATCAGAAGGTCTCCCAGAGCACATTTTCTTTGAATACAGACTAACACGTGTAAAGATAAGCAAATCTGCTTTTCTGGTTAAAACCACCTCTTTTGGTACAGGACTTCCTACACCGACCACAGATCTTCCTTAGAGATTCAGAGAGGTTATCTCCCATTCCTGAGAAGATACAAGAATCTCTAAGAAAACATAGGGAAGTTGGGTGTGATGGCAAATTGAAATTACAAAAGAAAATTTACAAGGTTTTATTCATGAGGGATATTTTTTCCCCAACAATCCTTTTGAAAAGGAACATTTAGGGTAGTCCTTGTCTTTGTTCTGATATGTCCTTGATGTCAACCCATTCGCTAATCAGTTCATGTACAGAATGGCTACACTCAAGAATATTCTGACCATACAGATAATTCTGACTAACAGAAAATGAAGGGGCAGAAAGTGAGCTTACTGATGGAATCCTGATTAAAAGCAACTGTGCTGATAACTCACTTCTCAGGATGGCTTGTCTGTGTGAATTTGCACACACATTCTCTCACGCTAGTGCACACACACACACACACACCTTCACACACACACCTTCACACATACCTTTACTTAGCTGCATAAGATAATCAGTTGCCACTAAACTATAAATTGTAAAGTCACTTTCAAAGTTAATTGTTTTTAAGATTTATTTATTTTTTTGTATGTGCATATACTGTAGCTGTCTTCAGACACACCAGAAGAGGGCATCGGATCCCATTACAGATGATTGTGAGCCACCATATGGGTGATGGAAATTGAACTCAAGACCTCTGGAAGAGCAGTCAGTGCTCTTATCCTCTGAGCACTCTCCAGATCTCAAAAGTTAATTTTTAAGACCTCTGTTGAGTTAATATTTAAATAAAAATGTTGAAGAATAACTTTTAGAAAAAATGCTTGCTAATCTAGAAAAAGCATAAAATATCCTTTAAGATATGGTAAGATAGTAGTTCTCATTCAAAGTAAGAAAAAATTAGTGTTGAGATATTTTTGCATAATTAAAACTGGAAGAGAGGGCTAAAGAGGCTTAGTTGCTAAAGTGTCGGCCATGTGAGCCCGAGGACCCCAGAGCTCCCTCCCAAATAAACTTGGCCAAGCAGTGTGCCCTGGAGAGGGGGAAGCAAGAGGGCCCTGCAGTTGCCTAGCTAGCCAATTTAGCCTGCTAATGAAGAATCAATGAGTTCCCCATTCAATGTTCAATGGAGACCCTGTCCCAAAAGAAAAGGCAAAGAGACACTGAGGAAAAGTCCTGACATTGACCTTTGCCCTCCATTCACATGTGTGTGCATCTACTCACATGTACACACACACACACACACACACACACACACACACACGTACGTACGTACACATAACCCTGAAATTAAAATGTTAACATTCTCATTGATCAGGGCTTGGGCAAATTATCATTCTTTGACTGAGTCTGAAACTCTTAAGTTCATCAAAGTTCTGAGGGAAGCAAATGGGCCTCTTCCATTAACATTCTAGATGTACCAACGCAGGCTAATTCAGGACGTTCCATTCATAGGAATACTGATAGTGCACTAATAATGTACTTTAAAGTACTAGAGGAATACTGTTCTGATATCTGATCTGATAGAGACCTATGAGTCCTAATCAATTACTAGCAAATGTACTTTATCAGAGCATCTGTAGTAGGGAAAAATGCTTTTGAACAGAGATTGAAGTGCTGATGATGATAGGAAGACATAAAAACAATACAAATACACACCCTGTGAACAGATTGAAAAAAATATTGATCTTCACCTTACAAGTTAAATGAAATATATAGCACTTAAGAGAGATACACTGGGTGAGGGTAGTGAGATGAATCTGTGAGTAAAACTGGCTGCTTCTAAAGGATGCTTAGCTTGACCCTGAGAACCCATGTCAAACGCTTGCAAATGCTAGGCGAAACCCCGCCCTCCGGTTGTGAGATGGAAAGCTAAGAAGGTAGAGCAGCCCAGATGCTCATGGTCCAGGAGTCTGGAGTGTGCAGTACGGCAAACACAGGAACCACCCTGCCTCAGCACACTGAAAGGAGAGAAACTGACTCCTGAATGTTGTCCCCTGACTTCCACAGGCAGCATGACCTGTATGTACCTGCAGGCTCACACACTAGTAATAATAGCAATAATAATACAATAATAATAATAATAATAATAGTAACAATGTTTCTTAACAGTGAAAGAAGAAAGATAAGGCAGGCAAACGCATAAAAATTGTCAGGGTAAACTCAATTACAAAACCAAAAAGTGAAGAATGACATAGGAAATAGAATTCTTTTTTTGCGCGTGGACTTAGTAATCGCCTACCTCTGGAGTGGTGCCGGAGAAACTAGGAACATGTTGCTTTAATAAGTAAAACTGAGATAGGCAACAGCGCTGTGGATTTGATTTATACTGTGTTCATGTGTTATCTTGACACAGGAAGAGAAAAACCTGAAATAATTCAAGGAAAAAGAAAGGTAAGAAGAGATAGCAAAAGAAGTAAAGACCCAAAGCCTTCCTGTTACAGTCATTTCGACATGAAGAGTTACGCACTTCCTATGGGCACCCCAAACCCCCAACAGCAATTGTTTGCTCGTTTTTTATAGAACTTAGAGATCAAAGCATTTTCCTACCACGAGTGCCAAGAAATCTATATTTCAAAACCTGAGCTCATGCTGAGTCATTATCTACAATGGAAAAGTCATTTTCTCTTTTTATACCTTTTTTCACCACCATCATAAGGTTCTTCTTTTCAACCCAAAATGTTACTCAACTGGAGGGGTTTTTTGGTTTGGGATTGTTTATTTTGGTTGGTTTCCAAACCAGCTTCATTGTCTTAAAGACTATTTCTTTAGCTGGGATCTTGAGGAAAAAAAAAAAGAGTAGACTATGCCAAAGCTAATCCTTCTTATTCCCAGTATTCGTTTCTTAAATGGTTTTTCTCCTGAATTTTTCTGAATTTGTATTTTTAGCTGCTTCTTTATGTGGGTTTTGTTGACAGGTTCCCCAAACAGCATTTACACAGCTGCCACGCGGTGAGTTATTTAACCTTTGACCATTGGCAAACTCAACTTTGCAATTGCTGTATGCCTGACAGGCCCTCCCTGGGCTGACTTGGCTTCCTGTGTGTGGCTCCCAAGCAGTTTCCTTTCAGAGTCTCAGTTTGCCAGGTTCCCAGTCACACTGTTCTGCTCCTGAGGAGGCGAAGAGCTGCTGTCAGTTCTGATAAGATTCGAGCTCTCACAACGAGGATATTGTGGAATGTACTTCCATAATAAAATGCAGTCTGAAATAGACTGTGTTCTCAAGGTCAAACTGTTACAGCCTTTGGCTCCACTCTAGTTGCTAAACTCATGTTCCAGTTCATGAAACTCTTTGATATTTGCTTGCAGACTGGCAAAATCTCAGTGGAAAATCCTTCTCGTAACTCACTTATCCACCCTTACTGCCTTGAGTGGCTTGGCATGGAACAGGTTAGATTCTGGAAGTTTGAAGTCCCTGCTCATCTAAAATGAAGTCATGAAGGCCACTGTCCCTCCATGTCAGTGCCTCCTCTGGTCTCCCTTTCTTTGTATATGTCGTCCTCTTTCCCTTAGGTTAATACATAAAACGCTACACTCGAGTTATCCTCAGCATGCTTCAATTATCCTAATAGCACAGGGGAGAGAGACACTGACTGACAAAAGATAACCAAGACTCCAGGGAATTCGCCAAGGTTACAGCGCGCAGACCTTTATTAAGTATGCATTATGGAGCCAGAAATAGCTGTCAGTGCTGCTGAAAGAGGAGACAGAGGCATGACAATAGACAATAGACAAATGACTCTGTGCACAAGATGCACAAATTACTACAGCCTGGGTGAATGTCATCAAGGCAGCAATCACTTTTCAGTGAGGTAGGAATGAAAGACTTACTGGACAGGTGCAGCGGTGTTTTAAGAGTAGGTTGGCTTTATAGAACTTCCGGAGAGATGAGGCACCATCAGTGGAAGAAAAGACACATCAAGGAAGAAAAATAGCTGAGTACCAAGTGGGTCCATAGTTCCGTGACACACACAAGCAGGCATGGAGGTATGCTGGATATACATGTCTTGGGGCTTGCTATTCACAAACAGCCCTTCATGCTGAGATGAGCAGCCCACTACCACCTGGTACAGAAACCCCAGCATGGCCGTTTGAGGAGCTAGGTGGATTCCAGCCAATCATGGGGGTACTGCCGTGCCACAATAAATGTGCCCAGAAAAGCCACACATGGTTTGAATTTGAAATCTGACCCGCAGCATATGTATGTTTTTTATGTGGAGTCACCAGCCAGTGGCACTGTTTGGGAGCCTGTGGAATCCTTGGAAAATGAGACATAAGCAGCCATAGAGGCTGGCCTTGAAAGTTATCCTATTTCTAATTCTGGTCTCGCTCCTTGCTTCCTGATCTACCATGATGAGAGGGAGTTGACTGAAAAAGTTGTACCGACACAAACAGGAGCTTGCCCTGTGGTTTCTCTGGATTGGATTTATATACCCTGACATTGTGAGGCATGTAAATCCTTCCTTAACCTATTTCTGTTATATATTTGGTGACAAGAGAAAAAAAGAAACTAATACAAGTACCTGGGTGACTTGCTTGTGCCAATTAGCTTGGAAAGCTAAAACCTGATAATAAAGGAGAGCAAAGAATGGGGGTCGAGGGGAGACCCAGCAGGACACACTCTCTCTCCATACATCTTAAATCTGGAGGCTCTTTTGCATCCATAAGAGAACAGTGACCTCAGAGGTTCATATGAAATATGGATGTTGGGACTGGGGAAATGGCTCAGCAGTTAAGAGCACTGACTGCTCTTCCAAAGATCCTGAGTTCAAATCACATCAACCACATGGTGGCTCACAACCATCTGTAAAGAGATCTGATGCCCTCTTCTGTTGTGTCTGAAGACAGCTACAGTATACTTAGCTTACATATAACAATAAATAAATCTTTAAAAATATAAAGAAATATGAATGTTAGTTGAGGGTTATAGGACAAAACCCTGGATATCCTGAACTTTTAAAGGGTCTATACATGCATACTGAACATCACATAATTTTCCCTCCAACCAGGTTCACAATGACTTATATAAAATTCATATATCCACTTTCCTCATGAATACATGACATGATGGCATAAGGTGTCTTCTTGGAATATTGAGTATTCTTCTAGTTTGTGTACCAAGAACAAATTAAATGACCCAAGATACTTACCATCAAGGATAATAATAGCTTTTCCCTCCAACAGCTTTCCTTCTGCAGCAGATGTCCAACGCTGCTCTCAGGATAAGCATCATCAATCTTAAAGCATTGGATCCAAAGATTGTTTTTGTCTGAGTTGGTTCTATCTTAAAAACCTCTTACACTTCTGGTTTCAATTATTGATAATCTATCTTAAATGCTTGAAAGGATATCATTTTTCTAAGCATCACTTTGCCACAATATTTCCTTTCTTAAAAGTTTAGCTTCTTGTGATTGCTTCCCAAATCCAATTACAATCTGAGACCATGGCTTTACTGTTTTCCAGATCTTGGAGTTCCTGTCTGTCCACATCGGATTCCTACCTGACTGCTTTATTTCAGTAATATTTAAGAAAATCGAAATTTTGCCATTGTTACAATCAGAACATTTTGTCATTTTCTCTCTCATATCTACCACAACTGGCACATTGTCTATCTGAACACAACTACCCTTCCTTCTTCAGCCATGTCCTGAAACTTCCAGAATAATAAGCTGTCACTCAAGATTTTCTTACTGTCTTAGTTAGGTTTTCTATCGCTGTGATGAAACACCATGATAAAAAGCCACTTGGGGATGAAAAGGTTTATTTTGCTGACATTTCCACATTGTAGTTTATTATTGAAGAAAGTTAGGGCAAGAACTCAAGCAAAAGACAAGAACCTGGAGGCAGGAGCTGATGCAGAGGCCATGGAAGGGTTCATTTTACAATGTTGCCCAGAAAAATAGAATTGGAAGGAATCACAGCCTACAGGGACAACAGACAACAAAATTCCTCCTTTCTGCTGTCAACACAGCTTTAGGGACATCAACAGTAAGATAACGCAGAACCCAGAGTTTTATCCTAAAAATGAAGGCAGACACTAGACCCTATGCTAAGTAACAGCTTTGGCAGGCAGACCTTCTAAAGGAACAGTACTCCCTGCGCAGGACACAGACTCTAAGGCAATGTCCACTAAATGATCTTTATGCACACTTAAAAACATCTCACCAGAGGAGGGCTCTAAGGAAGTGAAATCGTGGCATTGGATTACTAAGTCTACATTCTAGTCCATTCCATTCCAATAAGTACATGGTCTATTTTTGTGTTTTTTTTAAAAAATGACATAATATTTTACAGGTGTTTGTTTGTTTGTTTAAACTTTTAGTTTTCGTCCTCTTATCCACAGATAATGTCACAGTGAATACCTGGAAATGGCCACCTCTTGGGCTGTGCTGCAGTGGTTACCATCTCGGGCAATTTACTCACCTGTCTCTGCTTGGTGCTTCCTCAGAAACTACTGTATTTTAATAAGGAATATAACTAGACTCAAGGTATAACCATAGGGGTTGTTTATATATATGTATATATAACCATGGGTGTTTACCATGATCAGAAAAGGAAATAAAGATCTTATGAGCACAGATACGGTACCTGGGTATTGCTAAATATTTTACTTATAATTATATAGAAATCACACATCAATTTTCAAGAGAAAATTAAAAGAGTAGTGCAGTGAACTAACCATCTGCTCCATGTCACCTCCCACTGGTTATAATATTTTCACCATACACACATTTTAAAATAAGTGAGAGATATGCTTTGCCTATAAGTACTCCAGTGTGTACAACCCCACATAGACAGATGCTCATCTACAGAACCGTTGAACCATCCTCACAGGTGATGATATAAGGTCTTAGATGAGAGCTATTATTTTCCTCCTACTTAAAAGGCAACAAGAGGAATGTGCCTTTGAGGTATTATTTCTTCAACAAGATTTTGCCTATTACAGAAATCGATTATGAAAAATAAGCTTATTTTACCACAAAGAAAATTTGACACCAAGTCCTGTCTTCTTCCTACCAACTGTTATTTGAGGTGGTTGAGGTTGCAGGGTCTGGGCAGGGTCTCAGACTCAGTCAGCTTCCCTCGAAAGTCATGCTGAGGCTGTCAGCTCCTGCACGTGCCACCCTCGGTTTCTTTGTCACACCCCCACAAATCCATTACCTTTCTTAAGGATTCCTTGGTGTCTGTCCTACAGGATGAAGATCGCATGGCACTCCAGGTTCCTGTCCTGGTGAGTCCCTGTTCCCTGCTTTGCATTAACATCCCGTGCTCAAGTTCTTTTCCTCTAGTTGATGCAGAAAAGAGAAGTGCATGGCCAGTGGACTTCACTAAAAACCTGAAGATATCTTAAAGGAAATAGAACAATGTATTGGGTTCCTCACCAAAAATGCTAAATCGAAGTTAGTTATTTCTGTTGTTAAAAGTCATTTGCCTTGAAACCTCATGTCTCAGACTCTTCCATCAGAGCGTCTCTATAATCTCCCTGTCAACAGATGGAGATGTCCCTTGGATATTTATGTAGATATTAATCCGGCACTCCATGTCCCTTCCAGTGAAGTTGTCTGAGTCTTCCTATGTTTTTACAGACTCAAATGAATCTTTAAAATCATTAGTGGTGGCCAGGCAGTGATGGTGCATGCCTTTAGTCCCAGCACTTGGGAGGCAGAGGCAGGCGGATTTCTGAGTTCAAGGTCAGCCTGGACTACAGAGTGAGTTCCCGGACAGCCAGGGCTACACAGAGAGACCCTGTCTCAAAAAAAAAAAATTATTCGTGGTAACGACTAGGTCTTTAGCTTTTGATCGCCCTCCTGCTCTTCTGAGGATTACATTTGAAAGAGAAAGGTAAGAAGGAGTGAATTGTCATTAAACAATATCCTCAATCGGTCCGGAAAAAACAAACAAAACCGGTCAGTATGTGTGAAGCTCTGGAAGAAAGCCAGCAGAGAGCTTATATGCCTTGGGTTTCCATCTCTTCACCTCAGTGAGGTATTAAAGGCAAGCAAACACCAGAGGTAGTGGGAGTTGATCAGCCTCAATGTAGATAGGGCAGGTTTTGCATATACGATTTACAGTAACTCGTTAGAGGCTATTCTTGGAGTTTTCCTTCTAAAGTAAAAAGTAACCGTTAAATGACTAAGACAATAAAGTCAAGACAACTTGCATGAGAGCCATTTTAAAGTAAATGCAGATGTTTCAAGCATCAGTGTTCAGCTAAGGCAATTATTTTCTATCTCTAACTGAATCAAGAACAGACACCAAATGTCCCCAAGCCAGACCAAAATCAGATTTAATATAAGCAAAACATTACGAGAATCTTGCAATTGTTACTTTAATTTTGTTAACATTTTTAGATTTAGTAATTTTTTTTAGCAGATTTTTTTTTCTTTACTGCAATTTGGTGCAGAGGAGCAGAGCCACAGACAGCACAGATGCATGTGTGCACATCTGGATAATATCTGCGGATGTTAAATAGTGAATATATTTTATTCAAGTGGCAATTGCAAAAATGTTTCCCTCAAATATCAGCTATTCCAAAAAGAGACACATCAACCTTTCTCTTTTTATAACGCTGAGATTCAGTTTGTATCACACACAGATCTCGTACCATTATATTTGAAAGTAAGAAAAATGTCACTCTTATATTTGTGTTTAGAATGCTAGAAAATATCACTTTCCAATGGGCTACACTCGGCTTGTGTCAGGGTGGTGAACGTGACGTGTGGAAAGAATGTGATGCCTTCTCTGTCTGCACCTCCCTGAAGGTAGGCTCTTTGCATCCCTCTGTCTGGCCAGGATGGACCTGTTGCCCCTTTATTGTCTCCTTTTGCTCTGATTCTGCTTCCACAGAATCGGTTTTCTCTGTCCAGTGCATCACAGCTTTGAAAGAGTTCACTGCTTTATGAAAAGGGGGCTCCAAGGTTAGAACTGCTGTGCTCATTGTCAATGACACCAACTACAGAGAAATGGCCTATCAAGAAGTGGCAATGAGAGAAACTGTGTTTCTGTTGAGGTCCCCTTTCTTCTATAGGAACAAGATGAACTATTTTGTTCTTCTAACTGTGATCCTATGCTGAAACTTTGCCAGAGATGCCATGGCTCTCCCTTTAGCCATCAGACCTCCATTTTGTTACAAAAGTAGTATGATTAAAGAACATGAACTCACAACAAAGGAATAGACAAAGAACTTGCCCAGGCCTGAAATGGGTGTGATTTTATATGTCCAAAAAAATCAACATTCTTTTTTGTTGTCATTGATGGAGGATGTAGGAGCTGGAAAGACAGATGAGTGGGTAAAGCACTTGGCACATAAGCATGGAGATCTCAGTTTGATCCCAGGTAAAAAGCTGTAACCCCTGTGCTGGGGACAGGACAGCAGCAGGAGGACCCTGGAGCTTCCTGGCTAACCAATCTGACCCAAATGGAGAGGTTCAGATACAGCAAAAGAGACTCTCTCTTAAACATGTGGTGGAGAACAATAAAGAAAGATGTCAACCTTGACCTCTAACCTACACACACACACACACACACTAGCTCACCGCCCACATATATCTACTACTCACATGCATATACCACATAGACACATATATATATATCAAAATTGGGAGATCTTTGAGATCTCATTTTCCTTAACCTCGACTTGAATGAAAAACTGCCTTAGTAGGAGAGTTGGATGCCAGTTCTTCTTAACTGTGGGGTATCTCAGTTAAAGTTTCATGTGGTCTAGCCTTGGCTTTGAGCCTCTAAATAACAAGTGAGGTAGGAGGAAGTTAGATCTTCCTTTCAGCAAACTGGCCAGACTCTGGAAAAACTTCCTTTCCTTTTCCAACTTCTGTTTCCTAACTTTAAAAATGTTGTGGTTGTGTAGCTTGGTGTTCTTGTGAGACTCCTAAAAGTAGGGGTGGGGCTGTATCTAATTTTTTTTTACCTGCTCCTGGGACCCTTTTCCTCCTTCTAGATCACCTTGTCCAGCTCAGATATGAGGCTGTGCCTTGTCTTCATGTATCTTGTTATGCTGTGTTCAGCTGATATCTTCTGGAAGCCTTCCCTTTTCCTGAGGGAAATAGAGGAGCAGTTCATCGGGGAGAAGGAAGGAAGGGAAGGGGGAGGAGTGGAGGGACAAGAGGTTGTGGTCAGGATGTATTGTGTGAGAGAAAAATAAATGAAAAGAAAAAGGAGGAAAAAATACAAGGAGACAAGCCGGGGCTTGAGAGACCTAAATACTCAGCAAAGCCTTGATGGCCCCGCTGTTTCCTTACTGCCCTTTGTCCTGGGGATAAATACATTTCACTCTTATCTACACCTACCTTTCAGAAACTATGTAGCCTGCAGCAACCCGGCAGAAAGACAATGCTGACCTGCTCCAGGGTCAGACAGAAGGATGCTGGTAAATGATTGAGCGGAAGATGTCTGTTGGGAAAATCTGGGAGGGTTTTTGGAGAGGGAATTTCCAAATAGGAAACAAGAATGTGCAAAGATGGTAAAGATTCTGTTTCACGGCTACAAACAAAATTGAGATTTTTTTAGGGGCATCAGAGGCCAATGTTTGTTATGAAATGGAGTTATATTTTCTTTAATATCACCCCCCCAAAAAAAATTTAAAAAGATCAAAGTTTGAAGGCAGAGTAAGGAAGTCGTTAACCTGATAACTATATCCAACTGCAAAAAGGACACAAAAATCTGATTGCTGTGAAATAATGTGTAGTATCACACAGTCTTTAGTGCATTCCAAGAAGATCAGTCTCATTTTAAAGATAAGAAAACTAAGACTCAAAGAAATAACACAATTTGCATAAGTTTTTAAATTTATGTGTAATGAGTGTCAACGAAACTGCCGCCTAAGTACAGCCTGCCCCAGACCCACGGTTTGAAAGCTGGACTTGGGGACAGAGCAAACCCCAAATGTTCCTTCTAGGGGATCGACGTTCTGCCTTATGACTACGCCAAAGCTTTACAAAACAACTTTGTGTTAATTTCCTCTGTACTGCGTTTAGATGAACTGAAGAGAAACAATTGAAAAATAGATTGCCATGAGGGGGCAGTGGAGTTTTACTGGTTGCAGAAGACTAGAGGGTTCCGAGGTGAGCGTAGAGTATGCCCTGGGTGCTGAGCATAAGGCGCGACAGAGGACAGAGACCAGGAGGAGACTTGCAGTAGGTAAAAGCTGGCATGTAGGTGGACATGAGCGTACATGGAACATATTAGAAAAGTCTCACAGTGGAGGGAGCACCGCAAACCTGTCTGGTGGTAGACATATTTGCTTTGATGGCGCCCACTGCAACTGAGGCAGAGAGGGAGTACGGAGCTCTAAGGAAAGCAAAGCTGCCGACTCCCAGTCCCTGGAGGGAAGGATCTGGACCTTCTGGATCTTCCCTGGAGGGAAAGGTCTTGGATGCTTCCTGTAGAGTGAGGTCTGGTGTTCGCATCAGCTCTAACGTGAACCCGCACATGGAACTTGATTAGCTTTCAGATCCTTGTTTCAGTTAAGCCCTCAGAGACAGGGAAACAACGTTTTCCAATCAGCCGGGTAAAGATTTTACCTTTCCTTCACTCACTGTCAAGTCGGCTGTTTCAGCAGAATCAGCGTTCAGAAAGGAAACCTCAGAGGATCAAGGTCTTTAATCTTGTACAGATATCCCTCTGTCTGTCTAGTGACTAGAATAATGCTGCGGGGCGGGGGTGGGGGTGGGGGTGAGTGGAGGTCAACCTTGTGAAGGAAAAAAGTGGGAATGCAAGCGAGGCGCCACAGGCTCCTGTGACTCCTCAAAGGGTCTTCGTGTGTATGTGAATCTAATGGCTTCCCTGAACCCTGGTGAGCCTGCAAAATGGAACTGAGACCAGGGCGGTGGGTGGCTGCTTCGGTTTTTGTAGAAGTCCTAACAGGTGATGTTCCCCGCCCTCCCCCTCCTTTGGAGCCATCTCATCAGACGGGGCTTTCATTGGAGCACCATGACAGTATAGCAAAATACCATTGGCCTGGAAGTGAGGGGCTTGGGATTCGTCAAACACTGTATATATGCTTATGTGCTGCGCAGAATAAACTCAGATCTGCACCCTGATGCTGCTCTCCAGAGTATGATTTCCCAGGATTTGTCAGGTGACTCCATTGCCCACATCCACGGTCCTGTTCCCAAAATGCTGCACTCCCCAGGGACCTACTACATCTGAATTAGTTAGTGTCTGTACAACGTAATGAAGATTAAAGTGAGGCATGTGTATGATTGGTGTAAATAACGAACACATTACGTCAAGCATGCTGGCTTTCAATGAGATTTTAAAAATAATTTTGTATTTGACCTCTAGATCATTTACTAATAGCTCCCTATTTTACACAGGTCCATTGTTCTCTACAGTAATTCTGATCATTTCACCAAAAAAATTTCACCCACGAATAGAATTTGGTTCTTCAGTCCAGGAAGCACTGCCTATATCTTCCTGAAGCAATTTTCAGAAAATTGGAAGGGGTACTGAGAAATAAATAAGAAAGCCCGGATTATGGAGGTCTATCCACACAATGAGTCCCTGGGTACTGTGCTGCTGAGATTCACCACACACACAGACACGCAAACACCCACCACACACACACACACACACACACACACACACACACACAGAGAGAGAGAGAGAGAGAGAGAGAGAGAGAGAGAGAGACTTACCTGGGTGTGCCTCTCACAGCTGAGCCTCCCAGATAGCCAACCCCTCTACTCACCAGCCACACTCCCTTAAGTTCACACCCATTGCACCACCATGAAGGGCATTCACAGGGATTTTACCACAATCCAATAAAATCTGAGTTTCTCCCAGATGAGGATGCTTCTGTGTGCTCAAATCCCAGAAAAGCAAGGAAGCCTCTGGTTTTTTTGGGGTGGTGGTGGTGGTGGTAGTTGAGATTGGTTTGAACACAGTTATCCTAAACTCCGTCACCAACATCACATACCAGTGTTGTATAAAGGACCGAAATCAAAGACTTCCCCATGGTGTCACACAAGCACGAGTGAGCCCAGATCTGAAAGCCAGACTTAACTCTCTTTGTGTCTCCCAAGGTCCCTGTTTATCTGTTGCATGATCTGAATCTGTGCCTGCCTGGAGGAAGTCTTGTAGGTCTGTCACTGTCCCTCTGTCTGCCTGACTGAAAGCATCTATCCTCAGCTGTACTTGCTCTGTTGATGATCAGCGCAGAGAGCATCATGTGGGGGAAGGGACGAAGGATACTCTCAGTTCTGTAAGGGGTTAAGTCATGACTCCAACTGACCCAAATATCAAGCGGACAAATGGACACTACCAACTCTAAATGCTGCTTCCAACACTTATGGTGGATATTTATTTTATAGGGCTAATTTCAGCCTTTTGCTAGCAAGCAATTATCATAACAGACATACAGATACACATGCATTAACATTGGGTCATGGCCGTGAAGAGCACATATCTTAAGATTATAGTTACGCATATATTTAGAGTAAAAAGGCTTGATTATGTGGGATCCAAGGCAAGTAAGGACAATTGTTACATTGTTCTCTTAAAGCGGATTAAATAAACAGACTGAGTACACAGTAGGGCAGCAGTCTTACGTCTTCAGTGACACCATGGTGTCTTACTAACTTGGAGTGGGAAGTCCAGCTGGTACAGACACCAACAGAATCACACAGGCGCTGCACGACAGAGAAAAGCAGGGACACAAGAACAGTTTGCTCCCAAGAAACAATGTCACTGTAGGTTTCATTTAAAGAGGAAAGCCATGGGGTATGGGGAGATGACTCAGCAGTTAGGAACACTGGCTGCTCTTCCAGAGGTCCTGAGTCCAATTTTCAACACCGACATGGTAGCTCACAAGTATCTATGATGAGATTTGATGCCCTCTTCTGGTATGCATGTGTGCAGGCAGATAGAGCACTCAAATACATGAAGTAAATAAATAAATCTATTTAAAAAACAGAAAAGTCACTCAAAATGACATGTGTATATTCACTTTTTCTATCAATAAGGTGAAAGACTTGACACAGCCCTGATTAGAGACTGTGAGATCTAATTTAAGATCTTTTACTTTTCAAAGCTGACACATTAAAAGAAGGGATTACAAGCTTAGTTTTACTGAGAGGTGTGCTCAGCCCGATTGCCTGCTGCGGCATACCATATATTATTACTCCAAGTCATTTGGTTAAATTAATTCATGCTTATTTTATATCAGTGTTATAAAGCAGGCAAAAATCACAATCTGATGGCACTTTCTTCCCAAATGTTTAAGCAAAAATAGGCTCTCATCAGTGGCCTTATGCCTCTGAGTCACCCTTACTTCTGCTTTTCTGGTGGCATCACCCAGCCTTCCCATTAAGCATGTCCCCAGCGCTTTGAATCATTCTCTCTGAACTTCAGGGGGTGGTGAGCAACTTCTCTGCAGTTTAAAGCATCAAAGCCTGCCCTCCCCCCACCGGAAGATTACCCAGGACCCTACTCATTCTTCGGGAAAGAATGACTCATCCAAACACAGAGATCAAAGTAATTTCTGAGATAAGAAATAGCTGTATGAGCTGATGGGGCCAGTTAGTTCCGTGGGAGTTGAGGAATGGTGGGGCGTGGTAAGCACAGGTAAGGAAATGGTTGTCCCATAACTGTCAACACCGATTTAATGGTATTTATGCCATTTTAGTTTGCTGTCTTCTGCATGGGAACAGACCTCAGCCCATACTATTATTATTATTATCCTTGAGTTGTTATGGGAAAATTGATACTCATTAGTTTTAGAAAATATGTCATTTTGATCATTGACAAAGCCTCCAATAAAGGAAATAGTCATTAATTGCTATAATATGAGCTATATATGCATCATCCAAGACATTTAAAAGGAGTAGATACATATTTTGTTTAGTGAATATGAATAGATATTATATGTATAGTTTCTATTTATACCTATACTATACAGAATTCAAACAGAATTTGTAAACATTAATGAGTACTTTTATTATTTTTTACATTTCAAATAAAAACAGTATAGTAAGTAAAATTATACATATGGCAGATTTTAAGATTTACTCTTTTAAAGTGAATAAAACCAACATTTTAGCTTTAAATATACAGTTTCAAAGTTCCTTTTGGCTTAAATTTTCCTCACGAGTCAGAAGACTTTCTCCAATACACTAGTGAGATATAAGGAAGAAATTTATTGTGATTCATAAGAGCAAAAATATAAACTAAGTGTTAGACTTAGCTCCCGAATCCTTAGGATGGAACTGAGGATTAAAGACAGTCACGAAGATGAAGCAGAGACTCTGAGGGAACTCTAATAAGAAAGAGGAGAGAAATCAAAATGGGATTTTAGAAGTATTTACTGCTATATAAGCCTATGGGTGTTGACCCTACTAAGTTCTAATGTAATATCTAGGCATGGTACCTGAGATAGCATTAGAGAAGAAATCACAGGGAATTTGCTGTGAACTTGAATGTGAACAACAAAGGGTGGCAAACCAATTTAATGCATCGAATTCCAAGTCAGTGGATAATGGTAGCTCTATATCAGAGTCATGATTGGGATAGAGAGTAATTCTCAGATCTTGACATTCAGACAATGGTCTGATAGGAACTCCTCTCAGACCCAGAGATCTACTAGAAGCAGGGTAATCTCCTTTAGTGTCAGAGATAAGTAAGTACCTCCAGAGAATGCTAAAAATATGAGTGAAGCTGGAGGTATCTTGATCTTGAGCGTCACATATATTTGATCATTTAATAGTCACCATTGGTATGAGAGATAAGACCACAAAGTCTTAGAGCTGAATTGTCCAAAGTGAATGTCTGGGACATTGAAAAGACAGTAAATGAATGTGATTTGAGCAATAAGTCATGGAGGCAGAATTGTGAAAGGATTGAGTAGGGTTGATGATGCACAGAAAGAGAGGTATGGGGATTAGGTTTGCTCAAGGGAATGGTAAACATAAACTACAAACCTCAAGAAGTAAGACAGGGAATGAAAGACAGTGTACTCAGAGGTCTGTCATGATGAGTGTGAGACCAGGAGAGTGGTACTCTCAACTGGGAAAAGGTGACAGTTATTAGAACCTGGGCCCTTGGGGCTCTCAGAGACTAAACTGCCAACCAAAGAACACACATGGGCTAGAATGAGGCCTTCCTACACATATGTAGAAGATGTGCAGCTAGATCTTCATGTGGGTCCTGAACAACAGAATAGGGGGCTGCCTCAAAAGCTGTTTCCTGTACATAGCATATGTTCCTGTGGCTGGGCTGCTTTGTATGGCCTCAGTGGGAGAGAATATGCCTAGTCTCACAGAGACTTGGTGTGCATGGTGACGGGATACCTAGTGGGGAGGAGAAAGGAGGGGAGATGGGGAAAGGATTGTGGGAGATGCTGATGACTGAAAGGGGACAGTGAGAGGGATGTAAAGTGAATAAGTAAAGTAATAATAATAGAAATTCTAACACACACACACACACACACACACACACACACACGCACACACACACACACACACAACTGTAGAATCAAACTTTCAGAAGCAAAGGTGTCCCACAGAGGGACATAAGCAAACTCATATGGAGATGGGCCTTAGGGAAAAGGCTAAGGTTACAGGACAGGTACTTCCAAGAACAAAAAAAAAAAAAAAAAAAATGAAGAAACGGCATATGTTGAGGAGAGATGGTGTTGCATATCTCAAGTGACCAAGATGTTTGAATGGGAGGAGACCCTGGGGCTAGAAATGACATTGGGAATGGAAAGAATATTAAATCATGTTGCTGAAGGTGTGAGGGTAGGCCACCTTTAATTGGAAGAAATAACATCTTCTTGGTGAACTATTTATCAGATAAAGCAGAGACATGGTAGGGCTGTTCAGTGAAGCAGCTTGAAAACATATAGGAGTTATGGATATATAGCTATAGAATAAGAAAGGGTAGGAGAGAAGCTTATGGGTGAAAACTTTAGATAACAAGAAGAAAAGTAAAGAAGAACGTGAAAACAATATGATGGACAAAAGAGACTTATGTGCTACATAGTCGGCCAATCAGAGGACAAAGAGACATTATTGCGTCAGTCCCCAAACAAGAGATACTGATGGGAGCAATGGATAAAGCTTTGACAGAAGGAATGATCACAACCAGAACTGTACTACTGTCTAGAGAATTAGGAGGCTGGGCTAGTTTTAACCCAAAAGAACAATTGAAAGGAAGAGTGGGGGTTGCATTGGGGCAAGCTTCTTACTTCACTCAGAATTTGGACCCAAGCCTTATGTCAAAGGGTTATCCGAGTTCCTCTGTATGAGAATGTTTGCCTGCTTCTCTGCTCCCTTCTGGACTTCACTGGGCTCATAACACTTCCTCAATACTAGGATGTTGAATGTGAAGATGGTTGAACAAAGAGCAGTGTAAGCAGCAAGGGGTGGTAGAGTCTCATGGTATGTCTATACTGCTGTATCTTGGTTCGTCTGCTAGGAGATTTCCGTTTGGATTGCAAGGGATAAAGGCAGTCTGTTGCTCCAGTATCTATAAAATGCAAAGCACCAGTCTTTTTATTCTGCTTTAGCTCCCTGACCTCAAAGGATGGGGCTTTTCTTGTACATGCTGCTGGTCCTGTCTCCCTGTGCTTAAAACAGTGTCTTCAACATATGACTTTTCTTAGACAAGATAAGAGAGGATTTGGGCTTGTCCAAGTACAGCCTGAGCAGACAGCACTCTTATCTGTTCAGATCCTCTCAGCTTCATTAACTATTAAATGCTAACCTTTCCTGGTTAGCAAGAGGAGACTCTTAATTTTTCACAGCCTGATGAGAAAGGCATTGAGGTCTATCAGGGCCATGTCTTTCACATTTTTACCTTCTAGAAGATTTGAAATTAAGAGAAAAATCATTTTTAAAAAAGCTCACCAAGTATTTCTCAAGGCTGTCATGATTGTATTGCTCTTCTCTTATCCTAGAGCTGGTTGGGTGAATCTGATGATTTTTGTGTCTGCGGTAGCCATGTCTATAACATAAGTGGGAAATGTTGGCTATACCCTGCAGCAACTTTGGCCTCACAGAACAGCAAAAGCTCTCCAAGGGATAGCCTTGCTCTGCCTGTGGGTACTCAAGACCATTCCTGAGATGTGAGTTAGTCATTTGTCCTTGGCATTGCTCTTATTTTTCACTTTGGTATTTTCTCCGTAGGCTTTGATCATTGGTGGACTTGGCCATGGAGAGTCACAACTCACAGAGAGCAAGGAAGGAGGATCGTTCTCAGAGTTAGTCATCTGAGTGGAAGAGAGTCTTTATTTTCCAACTTCTCACTGGGACTTTTATTTGGTAATGTTCTTGAGACTCAGGGCTCACCTAATCAAGAAGGCATGGGAGTAACCTGTGCTTATAGATTGCTTTTATATTTTATAGTTGTTCAACATGTTCTAAGGAGATAAAATTTCTGTTGGAAATTCCTGGTCAAAGGAGGAGGCTAGCTCACAGCTAGGCTGAACTGTTAGATGGGAGATCTCAGCATGAAAAATCCCCACTCTGCAGACATGTTCCTGCCCTCACCTGACCCACCATCCAAATCAGGTAGGAGATTTGTCACTGCTTCCAAAGTATGAATCTTGGAAATCTCTTCTCTTGCCATTTGCACTTGTAATCAAAGTGATTCTTCCACTTTTCCTAGGATGAATGTAAATAAATTATATCGAATAAAAAAAAATCAAAAAAAAAAAACTGTGTACACAATGGATTGCTGAGGGAAAGGGCATCATTAGCATTGTTTGCAATAGCACTAAATATGTTAACACTGATAAATGTTAATAGACATTGAGCTCACTAAGGGACACCAAGCTAGTTCAGAGTGTAAAAAGGCTTGCCATGAAACCTGCAACCTGAGTTCAATTCCTGGAAGCTACATAAAGATGAGAGGAGAGAACTGACTTCCTAAAGTCTCTTGGAAACCTACCTGTGCTATGGAAAGCATATGTACAGATATTAAACATTAATAACACTAATACTATCTTGATAAAAACCAATCATAAGGACACATGAGCCACTATGTTCTTAGCAACCTTATTCATATTAGCCAGAAACTGGAAGCAACCCAGATGTCCCCCAACTGAAGAATGGATACAGGAAATGTGGTTCATTTACACGATGGAATACTAGGCAGCTACTAAAAACAAGGTCATCATGAATTTTGCAGACAAATCGATAGAACTAGAAAATATTATCCTTAGTGAGGTGACCAAGATCCAAAAAGGATGTGCATGGTATGTTCTCACTGATAAGTGGATAGTAGCCAAAACAAACAAACAAACACACACACACACACACACACACACAAACAAACAAACAAAAAACAAAATATCTGTGTACAATCCCACAGACCCAAGAAGATAAACAGGAAGCCCAAGTGAAGATGCTTAAATCCCACTGAGAAATTAGAACAAAATAATGGGAGGAAGAGAGAGAAGGAGTGGAAGGGAGACTTGAAAAGGAGACAGGATCAGGTATTGGGGGAGGGATTCAGGAGAGAAACGCGGAGGGTCAGGAGAATGAATGGAAATATGTAGCCGCCGGGGTGAGGGAAACCTCTAGAAAGTTCCAATACTTCAAGGACTCGAAGTAGGTGACCTTAGCTGAAATATCCAACAGTGGGGATATGGAACCTAAAGAGACCACCTCTAGTATTTAGACAGGACCTCCAGTAGAGGTCAACCTACCTACAAAAATTTCAACCCAAAATTGTTCCTGTCTAATATAAGTTCAGGGACAAAAATGGATCAGAGATTGAAGGAATGGCTGATAAGTAGCTGGCCCAACTTGACATCTATCCCACTGGTGGGCACCAATCCCTGATACTATTACTGATGCTATGTTGTTCTTGTAGACAAGAGCCATGTTCTACCAGCAGCTGACTGAGTCAGATGCAGAACTCACAGCCAAGGATTGGAGGGAGGTCGGGGACTCCTGTAGAAGAGTTAGGGGAAGTACTGAAGGAACTGAAAGGGATGGCAACACCATAGGAACACCAACAGTGTCAACTAACATGGACCCCTGGGAACTCCCAGAAACTGAGCCACCATTCAAAGAGCACACAGGCTGGTCCAGGGCCCTCTGCACATATGTATCAGGGGGCTGCCTTGTCTGGCTTCAGTGGAAGAGGATGGGCCTAATACTATAGAAATGTGAAGCCCCAGGGTAGGAGGCTACTGGGTGGGGCACCCTCTCATTGGTGAAAGGAGAAGGGATGGGGGGGGGAAGAACTCTCTGAGAGGAGACTGGGAGGGGGAGGCAGCATTTGGGATGTAATTAATTAAAATAATTAATTAATAAATATCAGTAATGAAATGATTGCTCAAAAGATCAGACTGGAAATGCTGAACACTGACTAGGAAATACTATTTTTTCTTGTTTTGAAGCAAAAGCAGGAGACAGATGAGCACAAAAGTGCCGAATTCCAAGAAACAAGAGACCACAGGCAGAGATGTCACTACTTACCCACCTGGTTTTCAACTACTAGAGTCATCCAAATGCCACAAGAGTATCACTGAATGAAAGGCAATAGATAGGAGCATTCACCAGGACCAGGACGGTCCTTGAAGCTCTGCCCTATGGTGACACCTGAGAAGGATTTGTGAATATGACCTGTGAGAAGTTGCTGTGAATATGTTAGACTCTCTGCTTGGGTTTGTAAAAGGCAAAGACAATGAAGCCACTGGCCCAGATCATGAATCAGACTCATGAAGTCAGGGAAAGAATACAAGACTGTAACTGAGAAGCTCCCTTGCTCTTGCATTGTTCAGCACGAGGATCCGTAACTTTTCACAGTAAGGATTTTGCTATTTCATAGAGCATCCAATGTATCACTAAATGAATTTATCCAAAGATTTGTGATCCAGGATAGAAAACAGTAGGTGCCAATGAACACTGAAGGTCTAACCTTGAACTCTACACACTTACAGACTGAGGGGTTGCGATTAATAGCTTAAAACCCATTGAGGAGGCAAATGGCATACAAGGAAACTTCAGTGCCTACTCTGTAATACTAAAAGCAGTTTACATCCAACATTCTCCAGGAAATGTTTCCATCATCCAAAGACCAGTACCAGGTGCTGATATCAACGTGTGTAGCAGGCATTCACTCTAACTAGAAAGTGGTCAGTGTTTCCATGACAACCATGACACGATTGCACCAATGGGCATGACTTACCAAGCTAGTCATTATTGTAGTTAATGGGATTCACAGCTGGGTAAAACTTACAATTAATTTTCACCTCTGGTAGTATATATGGTACCAGATGAAGCGTTCACGTCAGTACCATGTTGATGTCATGGTAAAATCATTTTCCATACAACCTAGTTTGACTACATTCTTTTCCTTTCTCAAATTTTTCTCAGTTCTTCCCTATCTCCCTACCTACGCACGCTTTTACTTTCCCTGTCTTTCTTTCTTCATCAAAAATATCTCCACAAAACAACAAACAAACAAAAGAAAGAAAGAAAACAAAGTGAAAATAAGCAAACAAACAAAAAACAGTAAGACAAAAAGCAAAACCAAACCAAACCTGTTGCCAGCTCTGGGTTCTGCTGAAGTGTGATGGCTGTGGGGTCCCGGGGGCAATGAGGAGTTTTGCGAGTTTCTGGGAATAAAAAAGGAATAAATATAGATGGAAAGGAAAGGCAGAAAGGAGCAAACGAGCTAGAGGGATTCTGGGTTCACACCAAGAGGCAGAGTCCTTAGATAGAGATGGCCTTGGAGGAGGGGCTTCTGTGAGCCAGCTGCCTGCAATGAAGAATAAGTCTGGGGAGATGAGAACGCAGCCCAGGAACAGTGACAAATGCTGTTTATAAATGATTGACCCTTCCCCCACAGCATTTAGCTGTGACATTCATGGCCCGCAGCCTCCACCCTTCTGTTGAGAACAATACAGCCGCTTTCACCTTAACAACCAAGGCTGCCTCAGGGCAGTCTCACCTGGAGACCAGCAGAAACCTGTGTGACTGGAAGCAGGCGACCCGCTGAGAAGAAGAACCAAGGAATTCGTGGCCATTTGGGGGGCAGGGTTGTTTTCTAAAGACTATATATATTGGCTAAATAATAGTAAAGTCAGTCTCTATCTGTCGTCTTGACTCAATTCCCTTTCGTCCCCTTCCCGTTTATCCCCAGAATTCTCTTTCAGGTCCCCGGTTCACATCTGGCCGTGGGCGGCTACAAATGATAAAGTAAAAGATGACTTACTTGAGTCCCAGCCTACCATGACTGCTGTAGAGCCCTGCTTGAGTGACTTTGTGGGTCTTCAGGAGTCACAAAGAAATGGTGAGGGACCAGAGAAAAGGTTTAAAGGGTCCCAGGGGACTTTGAGTTTACACAAGAGGATGAATCCCATCTCCAATCTGATTAATTGGCTTCTTCCTTTTTGTTTTTAATCAATCTTGTTATCATTAAAAAAAAATCAATCTTTGTTTTAATGAGTATGTATTGTTCTTTTCCTAGTTTCACTAATTTTTGCTCTAATCTTTATTGTTTCTTGCTAATTACCAACTTTGTGTCTCTGTAAGCAATTTAAAATCTGGCTTTTTAATGTGGACACTAATAATTAAAGACTTTCCTTGTATATGCTGCATTCTAAAAATTCTGGTAAGTTATGCATTTATGTTTTTTATGAAACAGAATTAGAGCTTATTAAGAAGCTTTTCCTTTGTCTGTTTTACGTAGATTTGAGTGTTAGAGTTAATAGGAAGACAGACATTTAGGAAAAGGGCAGTCCACACCACTGTGGGCATGGGCTTCTCCAGAGAGAGGCTCACTTTCCTTTTCATTTGATACTAAGAACTTTGAAAATTATTTTCTGACTTCTTCAGTCGCCTACTCTGTCTTTCAAATATAATGTTCACTCTTAGCATGTTCTTTCCTGCTCTCTTGCTATTGGTGCCTACTTTTGGTCTACCCAGAAAAGACATAGGAAGTAACTTCAGCTTTGGTACTTTGTTAAATATGGATTCTTCCATAGTCTCTTTGATCATCTATTTTTGAATGAAATTTATTTTGTTGTGCTCTAGTGGTTAAGACCTCTTGCTCCTCTATATGTATACTTATATTTTGGTTTGATGGTCACTGGTTAATTTGTGCTTGTCTTGAAATGTCTTACTTCTTTTACCAAGTACTTTTGAGATTATATTAATAATAATCGACAGTTATTTACTTTCAGGTCTTGATATGCATTGGTACACATGCTCCTGGAATTTATGGTATCAAGATTTATGATATTATTTTGATGAGTCTGTATTTGTAAGTCAATTGTGGTGTTTCCTCAATAGATCCCACTATTGTTTATTTGATTTGTCCTTTTGGCATTTTGACTAAACATCCTGCTGGAGGGATGCAGCTGTGGATGTTTTTATGAAGCTTTAAATATTTCAGCCTCTGTGACAGTGAAATGTGGCTCCAGAGGTTTGTATTGAGCCAATGATCATAGGCTAAAGGTTATCAAATTCTAAAAGTATACTTAGATGAGGGTGTCAGCTCCATAGTCATTAAGGGTGGCGTTATCTTCCTTTATCTACTTTCCCAAACTAATCGTCTCATCATCTGGGCTTTGGGTTTGTCAGATCTGGCCCTCCTACTCTCTGAAATGGCTTCCTATTGCTGTGACTCTCACATAAAGCCATGGGCCCCATGATAGCTCAGTTCTGTCTCATGCTCTTATTTGACCACAGATCTCTAAGCCACTGCTATCTCACCAAAACCCAAACCAGGATTCCAATGTGAGCTTGTTCTGTGGGTAACACACCCAGTCTTCTTTCAGCAGGGCCACCTGGCTTCTCTTTTGAATGAGGTTTGTTTTCACTTCCATCTTCATGACTGGAGCTACGTGGGGACTTGTGCCGATGGCTGGTATCCTTCTGTTTCTCAACAACGATCATCTGTCCCATCAACCCCCTTTCTCTTCTTCTCTGTCTTTCTTTAGGATGGAGTTGATTCTTTCATAACCCAACTCTCCTCCTTCACTGTGTCTCATGGAGGCAACATGCAATCTGCTGTCTTATATCGAAGTCTTTCAAGACTTTGGTTTCTTTCAAAACAATATTGTTATGCAAGAAAGTCATGGACAAAATGGGAAGTAAAGCTAATGGAGATTGCTGCAACATTTAAATTTTCTGTTGATCAGTTGACTGTTGTATTTCAGGGTACTAGATATTACATCTCAATTCTTGTATACACCAGGAAACTGAGCCACAACCTAGCTATTTTCCTTAAAATTCTAACATTTTTGTTAATTCTTTGACTCAAATATTTTGCACATATTCAACCCCTCTCTCAGCTTGCCTGTAAATTGACCTCTTCTCCTATCCCTTGCTAAGTTTTGACATGTCTTCTTTCTTTCCTAATTTTTCCCCATTGAGTCTGGTTTCTGTTGCACAGCTAGCATTATGAGTAAGGCCTATTGGGTTGTGTAGTTAACCTAGTGGGGTGGAGAGAGTCACGTTGTTAAAGAAAGTAGACTGCATCTATTGTTGTAGTTTTCCAATGCTAGTAGTTCCTCAACTATTGCTGAGATTTTACCTGCCTGTCCTATGATGAGATTTTAGCTGACTGTAGCTCATGCAGGCCTTGTGCATGCTGTCACAACTGATGCGAGTTCTTATGTCCAACCACCCCATTGTCCCAGGATATCACTGTAGCTGCCTCTGGCTAAGCTGAACAACATGGCTTCCAGTCCCACCTCTGGCTGGCCCTGTTAAAGGGGCCAAGGACTTATGCCTAGATAGGTGACAAGCTCTAGGGGAGGGTCCAACGTTCTGCCAAATGAACATAGTCAAACAATTCTATGTCATTTATTGCTGTAACCATAAACCAGATCGTTTCTCAGCCATCACCAGAGAAGCATCACCTTGTAGTTGATGGCAACAGAGACCCTCAACTGATCAACTTGCAGAGACTAAGAGTGTGTACAGTACTTAGCCCCAAATGGGGCATGTGTATCTTCTTAATTATCTAATGTTCAGTTGCAATTTGAAAGATTTAGAATGTTCTTGAAACAGTGCATTTTTATTTCTGTAAGATTTATGCTATAGTGTTATGAGATGAGCTGATAAGAGGGGAGATAAATCTTTCCTTTTATTTTGGAAAGCTTGGAGCTGCATTAAAATAATAGAATAACAGCATAAATCTTGTTCCTGTTTAATTTTGGCCACTTGGTCAACAGTAAAGTGTTGCCTGCACCAAGATTCTGTAAGGCTGAGTGGATATACTGATAGAAAAAGTATGACTTTCTGTCCACATAAATGAAATAGTATCTATTGGCCCTTAAATTTATGTCTTTAGAATTAAATGTAGGGTTGGAGGGATGGTTATTATCTAAGAGCACTGACTGCTTTTCCAGAGGAACTAGATTTGAATCTCAGCACTCACATGGCATCCCTAACAACCACCTATATTTTCAATTTTAGGTGATCCAACTCTCTTCTGATCTCTGTAGGCGCTACATACACAAAACCCACAGACATACACCAGGAAAAACACCCCCACACATAAAACAAACATAAATAAATCTTTAAAAGAATAGATGTAATACATTTTTAAGAATGAAGAACAACTGATTTTAAAGATATTTTTGAGAAAAATACATTTAGTGTAATGGCTTGAAATAAATGAATTTAGTGAAGAATTTCTTGATATGCAGCACAATCTAAGACAGGACAAAATTGGGGTTCACAAAAAAGGAGTGCCTATCTGAGACATCTTGAACTTTGCACACTACTTATTAAGATAAGCATACTTCCCTGTTGCTGTGATAAAACATTGTCTAAACATAACTTAGGGAATAAAGGTTTTATTTTGCTCTATACGTTCCTGTTCATCAACAAGTGAAGCCAGGACAGGAGCTCAAGACCGGAACCTAGAAGCAGGAACTGAAGCAGAGATCATGGAAGAAGGTCCTTACTGGCTTGCTCAGATAATAATATATCCACACAAGCATGTACACAGGCCAACTCAAATAGAAGCAATTTCTCAATCGTTGTTCCCTCTTCCTAGGGTATCAAGCTGTCAACTGAAGATAACTATGACAACTTCCCAGCAAAATGCAACCTGGGAAAAATGGAGACTCTAAAAATTATCTCTATTCAAGAACAAACAAAGTAACCCAGCATATCTCATTTTGAGCGAAAATAATCGTAGACTTCCTGGTAAGATGGTGGACAAGAAGCTGCCTCTAAGTGACCCAGTGAAGAAAAACAAAGTCGGAGTATGAAAAATTAGGTTTTATTCTAGAGACAGGAGGGGAGGAGAAGTTTCCACAATTCACAGATGTTGGGATAGGCTATGTGGGAATTGTGGGGGGAGAAGACATGCAATGGACAGGAAACAAAACAACAGCAAGAAAAACAACCAGCCAAGCTGAACACAGACCCAGCTGTGTGACCGGACAGGGAGGAGGTCACATCTCAATTCAAAGCTGAGCCAGGCAGCCCTGGTAAAGGCAAAGGGGGCTCTGAACCCCAGGACTGCTCCTCCTGTTATTCACTCCAGGTAAGGAAGTTCTACTTTGGGGATGACTCTTTCCTCTTCTGTTACTCGTGATTAAAGCACAGCTGACTCCCAGACAGCCTACCATTCAGTTCATGCTCTGTATACAACATGGCCATAGAGATGAGTCTCTTCTTCCCTCTTGACTTTACCCATCTCTTTTTGTTCTTTTAATCTCTGTGGTTTCTCTTAAGGATTATAGTTCTTTGATATTACAACAAACATACATTTTGCTTATCTGTTTTCCATATTAGTGTACTAGATCACAGGTACCCTGAGAGCAGGGAGCTAGTCTATTCCTGCCTAGTAGATTCCTCGTGCTCATGTCTAGCAGAGTACTGTACACAGAGTCAGCTTTCATATTTGTTGAATGTTCGGATGGAAGGATACATGTGAACTCCTATTACTCATGTCATCTCCACTGATGGTCAACAACTTGTAAGGGCCTATTTTTACCTATTCCTGTTCACATATTAACTATCAAAATAGGTAGTTATTGAAGTCATAAAAGCCAGGTAACTGGACTCATGTAGTATTTTTTTTCCTGTGAATTTTCACCAGCTTCTGCAATATGAACTTAGGACCTTGATCACAGTGACACTAAGAAGTTCAACTATGTCAATAACTACTTATGACAGACTATAAGCAAGCATGTATCTACATATATATTTTAAACAACTGGCTTAATATTGCATTAAAATTACTTCCAGATTATAAGCTAATAGATTATGATGCCAGTTCATTAAGACCAAGTAAAATATATACTTAGATCTTAGAAACACTTGTGTTTGAATAATCAGAGTGTGAACAATATTATGTAGTTACAAAGTAGTCACAGGTCATACCTGAGTCCTGGAGTCTGTTTATTATACAGTGTCACACACTTCTTTTTTTTTTTTTTTCTGCTTGAGTCAGTCAGCAGGGAAATTTCTTTTTTGCCAACTCATCAGAATTCCCATATCTATCCACGGTTCATTCTCGATGATGCATCATGACACATTGGACCATGTGGTGTGCACCCAGAAGACCTTTATTATTTATGCAAGCAACTTGAAAGGAGAAGAAGAAAATATTTCCTGAAAAGAATAGTGGTCTAGTTTTACAACAAACAACAGTTTTGAGTAGAAGCAATTTGAAAAATGTCTTGGTGAGGCTCTCAGTGTGATGTCACTCACTGTCCTGCCATTCACAGTTTCAGTGCATTCATAGAGCACCTATGTACCTATATAAATATATGCATACACACATGCATGTTCACATATACTTGTTCAAATATGCAAAGATGAAAAAAAAAACACCAATTTGGTTTTGTGCCTAGAAACTTACTCATGTTAGGTAAGGATGAGGCACCTAACCCAAATGAAGACTAAATAGGAGTGAAATGCATAAGTTAGTAGAACAGGAAAACGACCTATCTTGGGGACACTGAGTGGATTAGCAGTTTAGAATTTGATAATGTTCTTTCCAGCTTCTGACAATTATAAATAGGGCTGCTATGAACATAGTGGAACATGTATCCTTATTACATGCTGGGGAATCTTCTGGGTATAAACCCAGGAGTGGTATAGCAGGATCTTCTGGAAGTGAGGTGGCCAGTTTTCGGAGGAACCGCCAGACTGATTTCCAGAGTGGTTGTACCAATTTGCAACCCCACCAGCAGTGGAGGAGTGTTTCTCTTTCTCCACACCCTCTCCAACATCTGCTGTCTCCTGAATTTTTAATCTTAGCCATTCTGATTGGTGTAAGGTGAAATCTCAGGGTTGTTTTGATTTGCATTTCCCTAATGACTAATGAAGTTGAGCATTTTTTTTCCTTAATATCTCTTTTTTTTTAATTTTTTTTATTCGATATAATTTATTTACATTTCAAATGATTTCCCCTTTTCTAGCCCCCCACTCCCTGAAAGTCCTGTAAGCCCCCTTCTCTTCCCCTGTCCTCCCACCCACCCCTTCCCACTTCCCCGTTCTGGTTTTGTCGAATACTGCTTCACTGAGTCTTTCCAGAACCAGGGGCCACTCCTCATACCCATCAAAATCCCAACTCAATTCTTCACAGAGTTAGAAAGAGCAATTATCAAATTCATCTGGAACAACAAAAAACCCAGGATAGCTAAAACTATTCTCAGCAACAAAAGAAAGTCTGGGGGAATCAGTATCCCTGACCTCAAGCAATACTACAGAGCAATAGTGTTAAAAACTGCATGGTATTGGTACAGTGACAGGCAGGAGGATCAATGGAATAGGATTGAAGATCCAGAAATGAACCCACACACCTATGGCCACTTGATCCTCGACAAAGAGGCTGAAAACATCCAATGGAAAAAAGATAGCCTTTTCAACAAATGGTGCTGGTTCAACTGGAGGTCAGCATGCAGAAGAATGCGAATTGATCCATCTTTGTCTCCTTGTACTAAGCTCAAATCCAAATGGATCAAGGACCTCCACATAAAGCCAGACACTCTGAAGCTAATAGAAAAGAAACTGGGGAAGACCCTTGAGGACATCGGTACAGGGAGAAAGTTTCTGAACAGAACACCAATAGCATATGCTCTAAGAGCAAGAATTGACAAATGGGACCTCATAAAATTACAAAGTTTCTGTAAGGCAAAGGACACCATCAAGAGGACAAATCGGCAACCAACAAATTGGGAAAAGATCTTCACCAATCCTACATCAGATAGAGGGCTAATATCCAATATATATAAAGAACTCAAGAAGTTAGACTCCAGAAAACCGAACAACCCTATTAAAAAATGGGGTACAGAGTTAAACAAAGAATTCTCACCTGAAGAACTTCGGATGGCGGAGAAGCATCTTAAAAAATGCTCAACTTCCTTAGTCATTAGGGAAATGCAAATCAAAACAACCCTGAGATTTCATCTTACACCAGTCAGAATGGCTAAGATTAAAAATTCAGGAGACAGCAGGTGTTGGAGAGGGTGTGGAGAAAGAGGCACACTCCTCCACTGCTGGTGGGGTTTCAAATTGGTACAACCACTCTGGAAATCAGTCTGGCAGTTCCTCCGAAAACTGGGCACCTCACTTCCAGAAGATCCTGCTATACCATTCCTGGGCATATACCCAGAGGATTCCCCACCATGTAATAAGGATACATGCTCTACTATGTTCATAGCAGCCCTATTTATAATTGCCAGATGCTGGAAAGAACCCAGGTATCCCTCAACAGAAGAGTGGATGCAAAAAATGTGGTATATCTACACAATGGAGTACTATTCAGCCATTAGAAACAATGAATTCATGAAATTCTTAGGCAAATGGATGGAGCTAGAGAACATCATACTAAGTGAGGTAACCCAGACTCAAAAGGTGAATCATGGTATGCACTCACTAATAAGTGGATATTAACCTAGAAAACTGGAATACCCAAAACATAATCCACACATCAAATGAAGTTGAGCATTTTTTAAGATGCTTCTCCGCCATCCGAAGTTCTTCAGGTGAAAATTCTTTGTTTAACTCTGTACTCCATTTTTTAATAGGGTTATTTGGTTTTCTGGAGTCTAACTTCTTGAGTTCTTTATATATATTGGATGTGGTATATATACACAATGGAGTACTATTCAGCCATTAGAAACAATGAATTCATGAAATTCTTAGTCAAATGGATGGAGCTGGAGAACATCATACTGAGTGAGGTAACCCAGACTCAAAAGATCAATCATGGTATGCACTCACTAATAAGTGGATATTAACCTAGAAAACTGGAATACCTAAACATAATCCATACATCAAATGAGGTACAAGAAGAACGGAGGAGTGGCCCCTTGTTCTGGAAAGACTCAGTGTAGCACTATAGGGCAAAACCAGAACAGGGAAGTGGGAAGGGTTGGGTGGGAAAACAGGGGAGGGAAGGGGACTGATGGGACTTTCGGGGAGTGGAGGTCTAGAAAAGGGGAAATCATTTGAAATATAAATAAAAAATATTGAATAAAAAAAGGATTAACAAAAATAAATTAAAAAAAGAATTTGATAATGTTTTCTAGAAAGCAGTGATGTTTAGTCCTTCGTCTAATGGATATCTCCACTCAAAGTCCTCTCCTGTTCTTGTCCAAGCCCCAGTCAGAACTAGGGCAGCGGCAACAGACTTCAGAATGGATTTTGAGGCCTCAGACTCACAATGAGAGCCAGCTGCAGAATCAACTAAAGGTTTGGATCAATTATTTTTTTAAGGCATGAACCACCACTGCCCGGTTTATTTATTTATTGTATTAAGTACACTGTAGCTGTCTTCAGACACTCCAGAAGAAGGAGTCAGATCTTGTTATGGATGGTTGTGAGCCACCATGTGGTTGCTGGGATTTGAACTCAGGACCTTCGGAAGAGCAGTCAGTGCCCTTAACCACTGAGCCATCTCTCCAGCCCCTGGATCATTTTTTTAAGTCATTATTTTCATTATATTAGCACAAAGGTGGGGAAGGATGGAGCAGGGGGATGTTGTAGATGGGGAGGATATAGCAGGGGAAGAAATGTCTATTTCTCAACATCGACAACCACAACACGCATTAGCAGCAGAGGTATTCATCTTCAACTGGCCTGGTAGGCATTCAACCCAAATGAGCACTTGGGAGTCAGAAATGGAAGATTCTTACATAGCACTGGCTTTGTCGCCTTCACTCCCACCTCTGTACGACACCCTTCTCCTCCCTCCCTTTCTGGATGCTGCTCCTTCAGTGGGCTCTGCCTTCTTGGTGGGCATGCAGTAGTTTCACTCTGTGAGCATCCCCGATATCATGAGTCATGTTTGTAAGGGAGTTTATTTTCAAACCATTTGACATCTAGAAGTCATTTTCTTTGGTTGTCTTTAGCCAGGATGATTTGGAAGTTCATATGTTCATGCTAACTTTACAGATAAGAATCCTGCATTAAAGATCTCGACCTAGATCAGAAAGTAGATAGAATCAAGGCCACATTTGACTAGAACTTCAGACCTACAGTCAGTTCACTGTGTTGTTTATCTGACCAGGGAAATTGCTCATGATGACGTGTTACCAGAAATGAAGTCTTCATTATCTTCTCTGTACAGGAATGCTGTAATGCAAAGATCTCTTCCCAGTAGCTATTTTATATGTGACCCTTTTCACTCCCAAGTATCATTTGCTAGAATCTTCTTGAGATACAGTCATGACCTCCCAGGAAAGATATATTATATTAAATTGCTTCTAGCCCTAGAACTGGATTTTCATTAAGGCCAGTGCCTGATTCTTTTTTAGTACTGCCCCTAGGCACTTAGGAAAGAGCTCGTTTTCATGGCTGGCAAGGGCATCATTCAAAAGACAATTTGAATGTGGCCTTTGATGTGTTTTTTCAGAGCTACTGTTTGGATTACCTGCAGGGAGATCTTTAAAATATACTAAAAGTGAATACTATTTCCAGGTTGGTGGGCACATACATAAAGAATTATAGATAAAATTCTGAATGCTGTTCTGTATTTGTGTAAACATCTGTCCGGATGTGTGTATGTTTGTGTGTGAGAGAGGGGGAGAAAAAGATGTATGTTCTCTAGAAAATCCCTATCCAGAATTTCTGATCCATTTATAGGCCAACAAACCAATCCCCAAATTGTTGGTACTTTCTATTTGAGCTTAAAAGACCAAGTATATGTAAATAACCCAAGAATCAAGTAGCAGCATCCTGAAGTATAGTTACTATCATGAAAGAAACATCCAGTTAGCATTCTTCGAAGGCTTACTTTAAATTACCTGGGTTCCATCCCTTAAATTGCCATGCTGTTCCTAGATATGATAAAAAAAAATATTAAAGAAACAAGAATCAGCTTATTTGGATTATGTCTCCAAAAGGTTCATTCAATGGCTGCTTGTTCCCATACATTAGAGAAGGATATCATGATAGCAAAGGACATTCTATCCCCGACTCTAGACAAGAAACATGGGCAGAGAAGAGTGAGTGTGTTTCTGGTGGTTTTGTTTTTCTTCTTTTATTTAGTCCAGGCCCCCAGACCAAAGGATACTGCTCCCTACTTTTCTGTGTAGGGTGGGTTCATCCTTATCTGGGTTGTAGATTTGTATACTCACAGAGACTTGCAGAAGGTGGGAATCACCGATCTTCTAAGTCATTCTAGATCTAATGAAGTACACAATGCTAGGACTAACAGACTCCACAGATCCTAAAGTGGCTTGATACTCTAACCAATGGCTGTCTGCTTGTTTCCCAAGCAGCTAAGTGTTGCCATGAACTGGTACATGTATGTGAATGAATCAGGTAAGTCTGAGGAGTGTATTATACATGTACAACATGATTACAAATACATATTATCTGAAAGTCAATTAGGAGTCACATTTCTGATGCAGTTTGCTGACATCTAACATTTTCCTACTGATGTTCCAAAAATAAACAGCAGTAAATATTCCATTATATTTACGTTGGCACTACATGTGCCATTCATATACACACATAAATATGTATTTGCACACATACATGAATAACACATAAGGAACATGAATGTAGAGATACCTGCTGATTTATTATGACATACCTGATTTTTATCAATTTTATCTATTCCTTTTAAGAAGAGCATTCTTAGGCAGCAACCCTTGGCTGAGATTCAAATTTCTGTGACATTGTCGATTCTGTTCACTGCCAAATTTCACATTGTGCAAAACAATGGCTTAATACTGGAGTGATTGGATTCCAGGGAAGGCTGAAAGAATGGAGTTCTCCAAAACCTAAACACTGCCAATTTTGATGCCCCTAATTTATTCTAACAACCATTTAAGTCTGAATGCCTCCATTTTAATCACATTAGCAGTATATTACAGAGCCTTAACACCCAAAGAACTCCAGTGGCAAAGTGAATTTGGCTGTTCCTCTACCTCTTTTTCTTTGGAATGATTTTCGCTGGTAGAAATCTTTAGGCAAACCCAGTCCTCTAGTAATCTCTCGTTGACTCCCTTTGCTTCTTAGATGCTGGGACCTTGGTGTTTGTCCAAAGATAATGGGGGAGTAAGCATACTTACTCTCCAAGTAGCAGCACAGGAACCAGGCTTCCCACTGCTGGCATTTGCCTAGCCTTGAGAACTTATATTTTCCATGCACTTGATTGCTGCAAAAGGAAAATTGTTTGAACAAACCCACATCAAATGTTATCAACTTCAAATGCAGGCCTGATTGGCATCCTGCGGTAACCACGGGTGAGAGCTCCCAGGAAACCATGTGTCCCAGTTTCCATCTCTCCATCCTACCTGCTGATAATCTATTCATATTTCAATGGCGCTGATGTAGACATTTGTCACTGTGAAGCCAGAGCCATGGCCAGTCTAAGACCCTCAGAGGCCATACCTCTAAGACCCTCATACTTAGCTGCAGGAAAGCTGACCATTCTTTGCAGGCTAGGTTTTTTTTTTCTTTTTTTGATCAAGTGTTACCCTTCTCCCGGGCCCTGTTTCTGTCAACAACCTATGCCTCAGGAAATAGGAATAAACTGGTGTCTGCCCTGTGCCAGAAAAGAAGCTTTCACGATTAGGTTTCCCAAAGCCGTCAAACCACATACATGTACACAGACTCTGAACATACCTATGCCATGTTGCCAGGCTTGAGAAGATGACATTTGTGTACTCGTGGTTATGCCATTACTATACAGTATTTAGGAAGTCATTTTTAGTCTTTGAGATTATATTTTCTCAGTTAAGATGAGAGAAATAACTGCGTCTATTTCATAGAGTGCTGCTGTGAGAAACAAATAGGATACTGTTCAAAAATAGAAAACATAGCTTAAAAAGCTGAGCATTTGATAATCTGCTTGATATGCTCCGTGTAAAGAGTGGAGGGAACTCCCGAGATAGAATGGTTATTATTTGCATTCTGTTTCAGATCAAGACTCTTTGGAGAGATGATGTAGCTTTGAGTCATCCTGAGGTCCGGAGGAGAGATCTTCAGAGGTTTGCTATGGTTACTGCTAGACTAGATATTGGTTACTTCCCAAGTATCTCTACACAGCCTATACTTAATGGGTAGCTAAGAAGAGCAGAGATCGGATTCAGTTTTCTATGAGCATAGAAACTGTCATCATTTGCCTTATTTGTGCAGTTCTTCTCTTGGTCAGTGAATGAAGGGATAATATAGGACCAAGAGTATTATCCTACACTGCCTTAGCACCTGCACACTTTTATCACAACATGGAGCGTTCCAGGTCATACTTTCTCCTGGAATTTTATCTCCCATACCCAAGAATATTTAAATATTTTAAATTATGTTATGAAGTCCTGTTTCAACTTCTAAAAAAAAGTCCTTGAGAGACAACATGACAATGGATTTAAATACGTAGACACATACTGGTTTCTTTTTTATTAGTCCAAAACAGCACTTCTCATTCATTCATTCATTCATTCATTCATTCACTTTACATCCCAATTACAGCCCCCACCCTCCTCTCCTTCCAGTCCTACTCTCGTACTCCCCTCCTCCCATTCCTCCTTCCCATTCTCCTCAGAGAACAGTGACCCCCCTATGGGTACCAGCCCCCATCCCTGCACCCCCTCCCTGTCCCTGGCACATCAAGTAAGCACATCCTCTTCTACTGAGGCCAGACAAGGCAGTACAATTAGGGAAAAATCAATGCAAAGGAAGGCGACAAAGACAGTCCCTGCTGCAATGATTAGGGGCACTACATGAAGATCAAGCTGCACATCTGCTACAAATGTATAGGGGGTCTATGTCCAGCCTACTCAAGCTCTTTGGTTGAGCGTTCAGTCTCTGTGAGCCTTCAAGGGTTCAGGTTAGTTGACTCTGTATGTCTTCTTGTGCTGACCTCTGGGGTTCCCTCAATCCTTCCCCCACCCCTGGCTTGACTAATGTTTGGCTGTGGGTATCTGCACCTGTTTCTACCAGCTACTGGATAAAGCCTCTCAGGAGACAGTTGTGCTAGGCTCTGGTCTGCAAGCATAGCAGAGCGTCATTAACAGTGTCAGGAGTTGGCTCTCTCTCATGGGATTTCCATCAAGATTGCTACCAGCCATTGGCTGACCATTCCCTTAATCTCTGCTCATCTTTATTCCTGCACATCTTGTAGACAGGACAAATTTTGGAGTCAAGGTTTGGTGTGTAGGGTTGGTGGTCCCATCCCTCCACTGAACGTCTCACTTGGTTACAGGATGTGTCGTCTTCAGGCTCCATATCACTGCTAACAGTCTCAGCTAGGGTCACCCCATAGACTCCCTGGAGCTTTCTCTGTCTCAGAAAAGCCCCCTACCAAATTCTGTCCTCTCCTGGTCCCCTTCTCTCCTGCTTTCCCCACACCTGTTCCTCATTTCTGTTCCCTTCCCCATTCCCTCTCCCACTGTTTCTTCCCTCCTTCCTCCTCCAATGTCTATTTGATTTCCGCTTCTGAATAAGATTCAAGCATCCTTTCATAGGACCTCCTTGTTACTTAGCTTCTTTGGGGCTGTGGATTGTAGCAGACCACCCCTTACTTTATGGCTAATGTCCAATTATAAGTACGTATATACCATACCAGTTTTTCTCTATCTGTCCGTTTTTAGGCCAATGCCATGTGGCATGTGTGTGTTTTTATTTTAATTGCTCTGAAGTACACCTTGAAATCAGGTGAGGTGATACCTCCAGAAGTTCTTTTATTGTACAGTTATTTTATTTTATTTTGTTTTTTCTCTGTGGATATTTTTTTATTCAATATATTCTTTATTTACATTTCAAGTGATTTCCCCTTTCCTTGATCCCCCCTCCCCGCAAGTCTCATAAGCCCTCTTCCCTCCCCCTGTTCCCCCATCCACCCCTTCCCACTTCCCAGTTCCGGCATTTCCCCTACACTGCTGCAAACTAACAGAGTTATTTTAGATATCTTAAGTTTTTTTTTTTTTTTCCATATAAAGTTGAGAGTTGCTCTTTCCATGTCTGGAAAGTATCCTGTTGGAATATTGATGGGAACTGCTTTGAATCTGGAGATTGATTATAACAGGATGGCTGTTTTCACTACATTATTCCTATGGGTCCATGAACATTGGAGATCTTTCTATATTGTCCCTTCTCCCTCCAGCATTGAGCTAGGCTTTTCAGACGCCAGCCCCTGCTTTCTGCTTGTGTTATCCCTGGCCTTTGTTCTTCAGAGAACAATACAGCTGCTGCTTTCATCTGGAAGTCATGGCAGCCTCAGGCCAGCCTCACCAGGAAGCATCCTGGACCTGTTAGATGTGAAGTGCTCTGATCTCAGCAGGCGGCCTGCTGAGATTGGTGCCAACGAGTTCTCGCATCTTTCCTTGAAGTCTCGGGGAAGGGCTTGCCCAAAAACTGATAAAAGGTCTGACTGACATTAGAGTTTGGGCCTGATCAGTAAAATATCGCCCTGGCCTCTTTCTTTTTGCCCCTTCCCTATACATCCCTCAGCTTCTGTTCCAGCAACCCAGTTCATAGTGGCTGCAGGCAGCCACAGAATGCAACAGACACAACACTATATTCTGATATCTTCTTCAAACTCCTTTTTTTTCAGAGACTTGTTCTTATCATACAAGTCTTTTATTTACTTGGATAGAGTTACAGCAACATATTTTATATTATTTTTGGTTACTGAGGTGGTGTTGTTTCCAAAAATTCTTATCATCTGTGATAGCAATACTTTGACTTCTTCCTTTTAAATTTGTATCGTCTTGGTCTATTTTAGTTGTCTTATTGCTTTAGATAGGACTTCAAGTACTATATTGAATAGATACAGAGGGAGTGGTCAGCCTTGTCTCATCCCTGATGTTAGTGGAACTTTACTTTTGCTTTAAGTTTCTGTCTTCTTTTTTTTAAATATCTTTTTTATATATATTTTTATTTTTTATATTCTTTGTTTACAATCCAAAAACTTTCCCCTTTCCCAGTTCCCCCCTCCCCATATGTCCCATAAGTCCTCTTCTCTGCATCCATTCTCCTATCTTTCCCCCTCCCTTTTCTCTGTCCTGGTACTCCCCTACAATGCTGGATCAAGCCTTTCCAGGATTAGGGCCCTCTTCTTCCTTCTTCATGGGAATCATTTGATATGCTAATTGTATCTTCAGTGTTCAGAGTTTCAGGGCTAATTAATATCCACTTATCAATGATTGCACTCCATGTGTATTCTTTTGTGATTGTGTCACCTCGCTTAGGATATTTTCCAGTTCCAACCATTTGCCTAAAAAATTTATGAATTCATTGTTTTTAATTGCTGAATAGTACTCCATTGTGTATATATACCACATTTTCTGTATCCATTCCTCCATTGAGGGTTATCTGGCTTCTTAATTTGATGTTGGCTAATGGCTTACTCCATATTGCCTTTATTGTATTTAGGAATGTGCTTTGTATCTCTGATCTCTTCAAGACTTTTAACATGAAGGGGTGGTAGGTTTTGTCAAAGAGCTTTTCATCACCTAGGGAGATGATGGTGTACTTTTTATTTTCAGTTTGTTTTTATGCTGAATCACGTTGATAAATTTTCTTATATTGAATCACCGCTACATCCCTAAGCTGAAGCTTATTTGATTATAGTGAATTATGGTTTTGATGTGTTCTTTGATTTAGTTTGCAAGGCTTTTTAAAAAAAAATTGCTTCAGTGTTTATAAGGAAAATTAGTCTGAAACTCTTTGTTGTATCTTTCTGTGGTTTAGGAATTAGGATTACTGTGAACTCAGTATGAATTTGGCAGTGTTCCTTTTGTTTCTATTTTGTGGACTAGTTTGAGGAGTATTGCTATTAGCTCTTCTTTAAATGTCTGATAGTATTCTGAGTTAAAAACCATCTGGTTTTTTGGTTGGGAGACTTTTCATTACTGCTTCTATTTTCACAGGGGTTGTAGGGTTATTAAAATTGTTTGCCTGATAATTATTTAACTTTGATAAGTGATATCTCTCAAGAAAAATCATCCATTTTGTATTAAAATTTAATACAAAAATTAAAAAAAAATTTGTGTAGCATAAGCTTTTGAAGTAAGACTTAATCCAAATTATTTGGATGTCCTCAGTGTCTGTTATGTTCTCCTTTTGTTTTTGATTTTCTTAATTTAGATTTTGTCCCTCTGCTTTTTATTAAGTTTGGCTAAGGGTTCATCATTCCCCACTTTCTTAAAGAACCAGCTCTTGGTTTTGTTGATTCTTTGTATTGTTCTGTTTCTAATTTATTGATTTCATCCCCGAGCTTGATTATTTCCTGCTGTCTACTCCTCTTAGGTATGTTTGCTTCCTTTTGTTTTTAGAGATTTCAGATGTGTTTTTAAGTTGCTAGTATGAGATCTATTCAATTCCTTTATGAAGTTTATAGTGCTATGAACTTTCCTCTTAGTATTCCTTTTATTGAGTCCCATAAGTTTGGGTATAATATGCCCTCATTTTCATTACATTTTAGAAAGTCTTCAATTTTTTTCTTTATTACTTCCTTGACCCACTGAACACTGAGTACAGAGTTTTTCAGTTTCCATGTGTTTGTAGGCTTTCTGTTGTTTCTGTTGTTGAAGTCCAGCTTTATTCTATGGTGATCTGATAGAATACAGGGGGCAGATTTCAGTTTTCTTGTATCTGTTAAGACTTGCTTTGTGAACAATTATATGATCAATTTTGGAGAATATTCTGTCAGGTTCTGAGAAGAAGGTATATTTTTTAATATTTGGGTGAAATGTTCTGTAGCTATCTATTAAGTCCATTTGAATCATAGCACGTTAGTTTTGTTATTTTCTGTTTACTTTCTGTCTCAATGACCTATCTATTAGTGATAGTGAGGTGTTGAAGTCTTCCACTATCACTGTTTGGCATTCAATATATAATTAATTTTCTTTTTACTAACCTGGGAGTCCTTGTTTTCAGGACATAGATTTTCAGAACTGAGACACTATCTTGCTGGATTTTTTTTTCTTTGAGTAGTATAAAATGTCCTTTACCATCTCTTTTGATAAATTTTGTTTGAAAATCTATTTCTTTAAATATTATCATGGCTACTACAGCTTGCTTCCTGAGTCCAATTTCTTGGAAAATATTTTTCTTGTCCTTTACTGTGAGATAATATCAATCTTTGATGATAAAATGTGTTTCTTGTATGCAACAGAATAATGGATCCTATTTTTGTATTCATTCTGTTAGCTTGTGTCTTTTTATTGGGGAACTGAGTGCATTGAGGTTGAGAGTATTAATGACCAATGATTGTTAAACCATGTTTTGATGTTTATGGTATTAATGAGAGAGAGGTGGGGAGGGAGAGAAGGAGAGAGGGAGAGAGGAAGAGAAGGAGGGAGGGAGAGAGGGAGAGAAGAAGGAGGGGAGAGAGGGAGAGAGGGATGAGGGGAGAGAGGGAGGGAGGGAGAGAGGGAGAGAGGGAGGGAGAGAGAGGGAGGAGGGGAGAAAGGGAGGGAGGGAGGAAGGGAGGGAGAGAAAGAGAGAGAGAGAGAGAGAGAGAGAGAGAGAGAGAGAGAGAAAGAGAGAGAGAGAGAGAGAGAGTCAGTCCCTTCTTTTGGTTTTGCTAGTAGGTTATTTGCTAGTGATATTTCCTGTGTTTTCTTGGGTATAGTTAACCTTCTTGAGTTGGAGTTTTCCATCTAGTATCTTCTGTAGATCTAGATTTGTGGATAGATACTGTTTAAATTTGGTTTTGTCATGGATTCTTTATCTATGGTGATTAAAAGTTTTGGAAATATAAGCAGAAATCTGTAGTGTCTTAAGGGGTTGTCAGACATCTGTCCAGGTCCTTCTGGATTTCAGAGTCTCTCTTGAGAAGTCAGGTATAATTCTTATATGTCTGTCTTCATATGTTATTTGGCCTTTTTCCCTTGAAGCTTTTAATATTCTTTTTTTTGTTCTGTACATTTAGTGTTTTGGTTACTGTGTCTCAGGGGGGATTTTCTTTTCTAGTCCAATCTATTTGGTGCTCTGTAAGGTCCTTGTGTATTTATAGGCATCGCTTTCTTTAGGTTGGGGAAATTTTGTTCTATGAATTTTATGAAAATATTTTCTGGGCCTTGGAGCTGGGAGTCTTCTAATTATTCTAAGGTTTGGTATTTTCATAGTGTTCCAGATTTTTTTGGCTATTTGGTACCAGGAAACTTTTGGATGCAACATTTTCTTTGATCAGTGTATCAATTTCTTCAGTTGTATCTTCTACACCTGAGACTCTCTTCCATCTTCTGTATTCTGTTGGCGATGCTTGCATCTGTAGTTCCAATTCTCTTTCCTAGGTTTTCCATTTCCAGGATTCCCTCAGTTTGTGTTTTCTTTATTGCCTCTATTTTCATTTTCAGATCTTGAACATATTCATTCATTTCCTTCACCTGTTTAATTATACTTTCCTGTATTCTTTAAGGTATTTATTCATTCCTCTTTAAAGGAAGAGGAAATCTGTCATCTTTAAAGGTTGGATTTAAGGCCATCTCTTTGTGCATAGGCTGTGTTGGGAGATTGAGGGCTTGTTGTAGTAGGATAGCTCTGCTTTGTGGTACCATATTTCCCTGGCTCTTTCCAATGGTGTTTTTGTACTGCCTTTAGCCATCTGGTTGTTGTTCTTTACCATCCCTGGTGTTGGCTGGGATGTTCCTGATGCCGGCAGGACTCCTTAGGAAGACAGGCAGAACTGTGTGCCTGACAATGGAGCTATGGGACCTGTGTACTGCTCACCTCTGGTAACCATTCCCTAGGTGGACCTGAATGTTCCTGGAGCCTCTGCAGGATTCCTTGGGAAGACAGACAGAACTGTGAGCTGGACAAAGTAGTTCATCGTGGCTGGCTGTGCCCACAGGGAACTTGGCAGGCAGGGGAATAGCCCAAAGGTGTGCAACCTGGATATTTCTGGGGCTTATCAGACAGCCTCAGGAAGGAAGGCAGAGCTGTGACCCTAAGCACACCTCTATTGGCTGTGCCTCAGGTGGACTTGGCCCTAAATAGCTCTTCCTAAAGACAAAGCTCCATTATTCTCCTTGGCTGCTTTCACAGCTTTGACAGAGGGTATCTTCTATTGCAATATGAACTGAATGAAACAAAAATTAAACTATATTTTTAATCAAATAATAAAGGCAATGGAAAATAAGATTAAACAAATGTTTACTTGTCATTCAGCATGTCAGTGAATACTTTACTACTAATTGACACATTTTGAATGATTCACAAGTAGCCTGGAGTTGGCATTGCACAAGGTGAAATAGGATGCCTCTATATCCATAGATTGAATATTCAACTTTCTGTTCAAGCAACTAATTTACTTTCAATGTACTTGTCAATAAATTTCATATATATATATATATATATATATATATATATATATCCATCCTCACTGATGTTCTACGTCAGTAAACACAAATTAAAAATGTCCTTCAGCTTCCTAAACAACTGTCCTTATATCCAGAGATTAAGACTCAAAGACAAAAGATAGGACGTGAACAAGTGTTAACACTAGCACTATGCTTCTTCATAGGGAAGCATCCATAGAAAAAGACAGGAGTATTGAAGTTTCTCACTTCTCCTAAGAAGATTCTAATGTGTATGCTTGAAAAAGGGACTGGAATGATGATACTATTGGGTCAATGAGAAAGAAGAATCCACTTTATCTATTTGGAAAATGGACATTATTTTTCTTTCATTGGTGGTAGTGCGACTCAATGGTGTTTACGTCGGTGGAACCTCATGCAATAAGTGTCCCATTGCATTAGTCTGCCCTGGATTTTCTTTATTCAGAATTACAGACACTGCACTTCCTTTCTTCGGGTGCCAGTGACATAAGTTATGACTGCCAGATGTAACCATGCAATGAAAGATAAATAAGATATCATTAAAATATGAACCAGACACCTAGTCTCACGTGATGCCAAACATCATTGGAGTATAATCTTGTTGGAGTATTTAGCTGCTGAAGCTACCAGGAGACACCATTATGTAGTTATCAGTAGCCAAAACCAACCACAATGACAAAGACAATGAGGTAGTATCTAGTGTATCTTTATCAGGCTGCATATCTACAATTTATAAGGGAGAGTATGGGAATAATAAGAAACAACAAAGAAGTCTTGAAAAATGTACCATTTCACTGGAGGCTCTTAGGTTCCAGGAACTGGACACTCTTCTAATGCATAAAACTAAATAAAATGTATCACACAAAAAGATAATGATGCTACAGCCACTTTATCAGATTTAGCAATTTAAGCACTGAATTCATTACTTTTATATTTACTTGCCTTGGGAAGCCAAGCATACTTAGAAGATTGTGTTTCTTTTTTTTTCTTTTCTTTTCTTTTTTTTTTTTTTTTTTTTTTTTTTTTTTTTTTTTTTTTTTTTACAAATTAGTTGATTAATTGAAAGTAAATTTATTCTATATGCAAAAGGACGCGAGTTTTAACTCATATTAGGATAATCTTCAATAAAAGGATATGTGTTTACTCACCTTAACACAATCTGTAATTAAATGTAGTAACACCAATGTAAAGAGTAGTTTTCCTCATAATTATTGGTGATGTCATTTCTATCAAGATGACTTTGTCCTAGACACATGGGCTGTAAATTTCTAGCTACTTTCTTCTTTCTGGATTACAGAGTTGGAGTCTTCTGTAGACATTTAGTGAGCTCTTTGGATGCAGAACTGCTAAGTCACAAGGCAATATGATGACCCAGAAGCTTGCCCACTTAACACTGGTCTAGAGGGTCAGCATCTTCTCATCTTTAGTAGACTTCTCAAGTCAAGCAGGTTGGAGGAGCTTTGTTCGCAGGCCAGTGTATGTGTGTAGCTTTCTTTCCACTCTTGATCCTCCTGGCAGCAAGCACAGCTGACATTAAGCATGTTGCACACACTGTCTTTGTGCATGATGTTTCTCAGTACTTGAAAAAAAACCCTCCAAGTCAGTGCTATAAAAATAAAGGTTTTAACCAAGTTTGAACAGATAAAGCAAAGACTCTTAAAACATGAGAATGAACAAACCAGTTGGCTCAACCTGTGGGTCATGACCTCCACAAGGATTGCCTATCAGCCAGACAGTGGAAAAAAATTAAAAACAAAAGCATCAGATATTTTTAGCAAAATCACAGCTATGAAGTAGCAACAATATAATTTTATGGTTGGGGGTCACCACCAAATGGGGGACTGTATTAAAGGGTCGCAGCATTAGAAAGGTTGAGAACCACTAGAATAAACCACAGTGTTTTGTTATTTGGGGAAAGCAGTACTATGAGGAAGAAAGGAATCCTAAGAGTCAGGAGAGACAAATCATGTTCTGCCTTTTTATAACTAATGTGTAACCTTGGCCTGGTAGAAATGGTGTTCTTCAAAGTTCTTTCCTCAAAGTTCTTCCATCTGTAAACTATAAAGTGGGTCTTCCTTCATTTCCCATCTTCAGCTAAGATTCTGCATTTCTAAGGTGTTTTCTATCATCTGTCTTTCCTGGAATGACACGTAGAAATCTAAAAGCAGCATGTTTAAATTGTAGTGATAATTTGATGTCCTATTACACAGTGATCTTGTGGAGGAGATAGGTGATTACCACTTGACCTCTCCAGAAATATCTGGGTGAAGTCTGTAGGAGGCTAGTGTGCAGGTAGCCCTTCCTTCTCTCTCTGTCTCTCTGTCTTCTGTCTATCTCTGTCTGTCTCTGTTTCTGCCTCTGTCTCTTTCTTTGTTTCTCTCCTGCCCTGCTCTTGCTTTCTTACCATCCCCCAATACCCCAAGCAGTCATGAAATTCATAATCCTCCGCCTTAGTCTCCTGAGGGTTGAGATTACAGTTATATCCCTCTATACTGAACACAAGTGATTATGCCTTGTACACTAAATGGGGATGGATATTATAATAAAGGAATCTGCTGTGAGCCTGGAGGTACAATTGTGCCATCGTCATGATCCAAGTAAAGCATTTAAGTGACCAAGTATGGCTGCTGACAGAATTCAGAGTATCAGGTCAGCAATGCTTGTCTTTGGGGAGAGTTGAAGGCTGATACTAAATAGTTACAGTGGTCTGGTGATCAAATATAAATAAATGTACTGACTCTAAAGACCTTGGCACAGACAGTACAATAACGAGTTGTTTTGACAAGTCCAAAAAATGTTTCTGTCTCTCCTCTTTCCTTTAATTTGGCATCTACTTGGCCTCATATTGATTTGTTTCTCATTTCTCCAGCAACAAAATTTACCTTCTTCCCTGTTTTCAATATTATATTCTCCTGACAGAGGTTATTTCTAGCGCCTCTAGCTTCTCCTTAAATGATTTATTACATTTTCTTTCTTGTCCTCTATTAATGTTCCTTCCAGTGGAAAAAAATTAAAAACAAAAGCATAGTTAACTGGTACGCGTGCGCGTGCACACACACACACACACAAACACACACACACACACACATCTGTATTTCCTCGGTTTTTTAGGGAGCAAAGGTAAAGGAAGTCAGAATTGTGTGTGACTGCCTTGAAAGTTACTTTCAAGCTTGTCCAGAAGATATTTTCTCCAAGTCCTTTGCCTCTAGGCCTGGCTCATCTATTCCTACTCTAGTAGGGCAGATGCTGCAGTTGATACATGCTTATCAAAATCATAAATACTCATTTAATATTTCAGCCAATCTTAATGTTGAGAATTATTCTCTATTTGAACAATATGCTTCCAGAAGAGTACAGCTGGCCACCATCGTAATATTGACCTCTTAAAAAATCAGAGCTACAAGGCACTCATATTTATAAAAAGTTTTCATGGTCTTGATAGTAGTCTAACCTCACTTGGCTGGTTTTCTAAATAATGGTTTTAGTTTATAGATGAAGAGTAAACATCCCAGAGCACATGACTTTGTTCTAGCTCAAGGTAGAACCACAGAAAGTTTACTGTAAATTCCTGACTCCCTGCATAGTCTTCTAGCTTGAGTGCTCTGACACAGAAAGGGTCTACTGGCTAAGAGACTGCAGCGTATCTCCGGATCAATAGGAATTCAGCTTCTCAGTCTATACATCTGGCTAAGATGGCTCAAATGCTTACAAACAAGTTTTCATGAAATGATGCCAAGACAGTTGCTCCTGGAATCCGTATCATTAATAATGATAGGCCTTTGTTACTGTACCTCACTTCTGAAATTTTAAAGTAAATTTGAGTAAACTCAATAAGAGTGACTATTAAATTTGGGTGGGCATTTTATAAACAAATAAGCACTTAATGAAATGTATCTACTTCAATGTTTACTTTGGGGGGCATTAAAAACACTTTGTCTTTCATGTTCACTGATATGTATGTGCTTGTGTCTGCTTGTATGTATGTGCACACTGGTGCAGGTACCTGGGGAGGCCACAAGAGGGCATCAGATTGCCCTGTGTTGGCATTACAGGCAGTTGTGAACAACTTGGTGAACTTGATGTGGGTACCAGGTTCTGAATGCAGAGCAGCAGCAAACACTTTTGACTGAGGAGCCAACTCCCTAGCCCCATGCATCATTAAAAAAACAACAGAAGAGTAAAACAACAGCAGCAACAACAACAAAACCTATTTATAAGGACTATGTTTTGCTCTCTTTAAATCATAGATATTTCCATGTCGTTAAGAAAGTTTTCAATGATTTCTAGTCAGACTTTATCAAGCTGCTTTGCCATGGAAAGGCAAGATTAAAGCACATATGTCTTAGCTTCACAGTGTTGTATTTCTCCTTCTCGTGTAAGAGTCTAGTATTACAGGGAGACTGTTATGAGAGGATATGCTGATAAATCCTTCTGAAGTCTACAAAAAGTAAGAATCTTTTCTAAAGTTCAGAGAAAATGTACTGCTGCAGAATCCAGTACACAACGATTCTTAGTGGGAACTTCTGTTCATTCGGAGGCTTAAAATGTGGCCACCTGATTTGAAAAGAAAGAGAATCTCCCATGACATCAGAGGACCCCATAAGAATAAGTTTATAGAAACTGCATCTGAAAAATCAACAGGATATCATTATAGAAAAATAAACTTGTATTCCGACCTTATGCAGAGACATCCAAATAATCTCACTATTATGACGGTGTGGACACGTGAGAGTCCCTTGGGAGAGCTACAGAGGGGCTTGGTGGGGTGGCAAGGACAGAAGGGAAGGCCCATCGTCTTGCTCAAGCCCTGCCCTGTTCGTTTGGCAGTTGCCCTTTTCTGAGTACCTTGTTTTCGTGAGCCTCAGTGACTGGTGACATCTTCACATTCCATCTCTACCTGAGCTGTTTGTATTGCTGTAGACGTATCAGTGCATCAAAGCACAGCCTCTGACTCCTTAGGAAGCAGCCTAGAGAGAAAGCGTTGTACAGGCTTATAGCCTGCTGTCACTCATGGATCATAGACTCCCAGTGTAAAGAGACGCTGCAGCCTAGTACCCTAGTGTAAAGTTATGGCAGGAGGTACCACGGTTTTGATAAACAACCTTGCTCTCTGTGGTACTGTCTGGAACTGAATAGTCAAATGTGGGCTCAAGGCCTGGCTGTACTGTCAAGTGTCCTCCTTATTTTGGAGAAGGCCCTCAACCTGCATGTGTCTTACCTTTCTTCATGTGATGAGTTGGAAGCTGTGTTACTAGAATGCTCTTTTGAAAAGGTACTAAATGCCAGGCGGTGGTGGCACATGCTTGTAATCCCAGCACTCTGGGAGGCAGAGGCAGGTAGATTTCTGAGTTTGAGGACAACCTGGTCTACAGAGTGAGTTCTAGGACAGCCAGGGTTACACAGAGAAACCCTGTCTTGAAATAACCAAATTCAAGAAACCAAAAAGAAAAAAGAAAAGAAAAAAAAGAAAAGGTACTAAACTTGCTATCATTTCCTGAATATTTATCAGGAGGCAGGGGCATTGCTTTAGGCACAGAAGAGATCAGAATAAGCAAACCAGAGGCAAGAATGACAGCAGTTGAAAACTCTTTTCCTCCTCTTACACATTCATCATACATGCACAAAAGGACCTTTCTGTTAGCATTGGCTTTCTGGACCAATGATACAAAATCTTTGGAGCAAATGGCAATACATTATATTTTCACCAATTTTTACATGACTCTCTAGTTCTTCTAAACACCAAAGATTCATGTGTACTGCTGTCAGTTCTTCCCTTTGTTTTTACAATAGCTTGATAGAGAAGTTGCAGAATGTAGATCTGTGGGCATGAGGAAGTCCTTGTGTCTTCTACTCCAGGCTTCTACTCCTTGTGTTCTTTCCAGGCTCTTTCCTAGTGAAGGAAGGATGCTGTGCACCCATGCTGGGGTCCACCACGCTCCAGAGGGCAGCCCAGAGCTCTCCTGCAGGCTGCTCTGGTTCCCTGGCCTGCTTCGCCCTCAGCCTTGTCCTCTTTAGACTGCTGAGTCATGCTCCTGACACAAGCCTAATCACCATGAACATGCTCAATTTTTTTTCTTCTTCTTCTTCTTCAGACACATTTTCTTGGTAACCAGGCAGATGATATGCTAATGCAAACTGGCAGACTTGAACTCAAACTACAAAAATACGATCTGCCTCACGGAAGAAAGGAGACTCAAGAGATTTCAAGGTCATCCTCGGGATTTCTCTAGAAAGGCATACAGTACATGCTCAAAAGAGATATGTGGTGTTCAGACAGGCCCTTTGGTGACCACTGGGATTTCATATCGCCACGAGCAACACTTTTTTTTCATTTAAAAATAAAATTCCTTTGGATTCTTTACATAATGAACTGCCTGAGACTCTCTGCCAGTTTCTCTTCTTTCTGTGCCAGGAGCTCTGGGTCTGGGTGCAGAGAGCTCAGTGGGGCAGAAAAGACAGAACCTGCCTCTTCTCAAAATCCATCCTGTTCTCAACCTGGCTTCTGAGTCAGGAAGCCAAGGGTTCACTGGAGGTCAGCACAGCTCCACAGGCTTATTTTGGGTTTTAATGCATTGCTGTGGAAGTCATGTTTAATCTCCTCTCCTCAGCTGGCTGGATGCTGCAATAATATTACCCTGTGTTGCCACAAGAGTGATTAAAATACAAGAACACAAAAGTCCTGCTTCCCCAACTCTCTCTCAGGAAAGCACACAGGAATCTGCAGGAAGAATGTGCCCTCTGCAGCACAGATATTCCCAGGAAGACCATTCCGAAGCCAGTTTATTAGGGCCCAAGCTTTCACGGCTGCCACGTGGAGAGCCAGGGCTGCCAGTTGCTATTTTATTAAGGTCTGACTCAGACTCAGAAAATTTCTAACCACGGACTCGGGATTTACCGTAAAGTGAGTCATCGAAACAGAACCAATCAAGACTCTCCAGGCAAATTCGGCTCAGATTTGGAGCTGCTATTTCTATTCTCGAATGGCCTTTTCCTTTAGTATCAGGAAAGACATCGGGGAGACAGGTTCGCGTGAGTCTGTTAAAGATGCAAAAATGGATAAATCACCTTGAGCAAGTCTATGCCCCAAGCCACAGCCTCCAGCTGGCAAAAAATGGAGATATTTGCTTTTCATCAGAAAGGTCACGGTGGATCTGAGAAGCTGACTCTTGTGAGTGATCTGATAAGCACGGGAAGAGCAAAGACATTCCTGACAAAGCAAAATGAAAATGAGGGTTTTATTTTTCCTTTCAGAAGAGAGAGATTCGAATCTAGGTCTGGAGCCAAGAGGGCATTTCGAAATACAGGTTGTTTCCTTCCTTGGTTCAGCACCTAGACCATTCTTGAGGTGACTCTCACCACCGTCTCATAAGTGGCACAGGACTTGTGAGTACTCTGGACCCAAGTCTTTGTTGAACCCGGACATAGCGTATCTTCTGAAGTGACCCAGAATGAAAACAAACACCACAGACATGGCGTAGTCAGCCTGCAGATCAGCTTCAAGGAAACTGGCAAACTCATTCTGTCCCTAGGACTGTCACAAAGCCATCGCATATTTGCTCAAAAGGCCACCACCATAAACTCTGGACTAACAGAAGTCTTTGGGTCTATATGATCCTAGTCAGAATATTGCTTGTACTGGGATTCTTGTGACAACATCCAGAGGCAAGGTTAACGAAAGAAGTTATTTGTAGCTGGTAATTCCTAATATATAGATGAGAAAGATGAGACAGAAAGCAAATAAAACTCCTAGTCATCAAAGTATGCATGAGAATTTATTTTTCTTATGATGCAATGCTTTGGTATTAGCACTGTTTGGGTCATAGTTTTTCTTAGGGGACAGGAAAGGAAGAGACAGGGAGTCAGACGAGTGATACAGAAGCTGAAATCTGAACACACAGAGAAAGACAACTCGAACAGTTACCTGATCACTTGTTATCCGAAGATCAGAGTAGACACAGGTTCTAGTAGATAACCAGGAAATAATCCCATCTAAAGATATTAGAATCTTGGTAAACATGTTAAACAAAACTAAGAAAGGTTGTCCCTGTTAACACTTCTCCTAATAGCTGATTGGTCTGTTCTTTCCCACAAAAGTTAAGGCTCCTTCCCATCCTTCACAGGGATCCTGTTGTTTTCAAAGTGATGTGAATGCGAGATGGCCAGAAGGGCAGAGTTACTACATTGTAATGTAGCCTATACAGCATACATCTTGGACCAAGAACATCTTTCCGGTCAAATGCAATATAGGAGAGGAAAAAGAACACTGAAGGCAAAGATCAGGAATTTCCTAAAGAGATGCAATTATGAGAATTCACAGCAAACCTAGGCTTGGCCTAAGAGAGCTAACCATGGTTCTGTCCTCCATGTGGTCAGCTATGGTTCACTGTATCCAGTTCCAGAAGCACATTGTACCTTGGTAGGTTCTTGTTCCTATTAGAGAGTTATAAAAAAAGCGTGGCCCAGATCACAATTTTTAAGTGGAAACCAAACTGCAGCAATACATCTAAAAGCACCTCCTCATGGAAGTGTGACCGACATGGCCAGTAAAGATGAGGGAAGGATGAGGCCACTATTGAGAGTTTTACTGAACAAGCGCTATAAGCCAGCTACGATGCAGGAGTTCCTTTATACACTTTCTCATTGAATGTTCATCTTGATAAACATTAGAAAGAATGAATTTAGGAGTGAGACAGATTTATTTTGACTCACAGTCCTAAAGGTTTTGGTCCATGGTCATCTGTGTCAGGATGAGACAGAACATTTTGGCAGATGGAAGTTGCTCATTTCATTGCAGAAAGGAAAGGGGGGGGGGGCGTGTAGCATCTTGTCACAGGCTACACAGATGGATGAGGTAACAATCAAAGGCACACTCCTGTGGTGATTTTCCTTCAGTAGAGTCCCACCTTCTCACTTCCTATCACCGCTCAAAACAGTGAAACAAAATTAAGAACCAAAGACTCAAAGTCTATAGATATGCCTCATGTTCAAATCAAGACACATGGTCTTCATCGTGTGAGAATCAAAACTACCCACCTTTCACTAGATTCAGCGATATTATAGTTCTAGGTGGCCTTTGGTCATTTTGTGTACGTGCATGCATGCATGCATGTGCATATGCTCAGCCATTTCATGTATGCCTGTATGTGTGTGTGCTATTTACACACATGTTGGGAAAGATGCACACAGAGGATTTTTAAAAAGATGCCTATGGAATTTAAGTATATTTCATTCTCAAGTATTATAAAATGCATTGCTAACTAACAAACATCTTCATTTGTTATAAAATGGTACCATCTTACCATAGGCCACACAGGTCAGAAGTTGCTGAGAAAAAAAGTTCCAGTAGTATGTCTGTAATTGTTAATACATGGGAATAAAGAGGAATCATTCTCAGTGGAAGGGGCTGGAGGAATAGAGACCCAACCCTGCCCCAGAATTCCCTGAGACCTGCTCAAGTCTGTCAGTTTCTCCTATTCCATTCTTAGCCCAGTACTGACACTTCTTATTACAAGGAGGACTGTTTCTTTGAATATTTCTTTACTTCTTCATTATTATATTTTTCTAGTAAAGGGACTCATGTTTGATCTAATTTAGACATTCATATATATTGATAGTTTACTTATGACTCATACAGTCATAGTTTTATACATAAACAACATCCTTTGCCTTCTATTACTGAACTGATGCCCTCTACCTGTAAATACAAACATTGGTTCATTGAAAGAATGGACTACTGATCAGATTAAAACTGAATAAATCCCTTCACTATAAAATATTTGATATCATTGCAATACCAGTAGAGTCAGCATTTCCCAACTCTTTTATACTTTAGTCAAGATGAGTTTACTGGCTGCCTTGAGTTGGATGTGACCCACTAGAGTCTTTATTTTTATTTTATGTGCATTAGCGTTTTGCTTGCATTCATGTTTGTGTGAGGGTGTCAGAAGCCTTGGAACTGGAGTTATTTATAGGTGTGAGCTCCATGTGGGTGCTGGGAATTGAACTTGAGTCCTCTGGAAGATCAGTCAGTGCTCTTAACCACTGAGACATCTCTCCAGCCCCCGAGCTGGATGTTCATGTAAGCATCTTTCTGAGGAAGGATGTGATGATCAATGGCAAAGGCTTTCAGCAGTATCAGAGTACTCCCCCACCCCCACCCGTGAATGATGGTTGTTTGGAGATAAGGCATCCACACCTTACAGATGTAAATATATAGCGATAATTACTAGGATCTCCATCATTATACCTTACCATATTCTACAGATCAAAAGACAAAAGAAAACTGCATTGACTAAGCCTTAATGAAAGCATAGACTAGCTTATCAAAATGGGCCCTGTAAACTCAGAATTACTAAGCGGTGCTGTTTTAGGGATGCTGTGTGAAAATTAAAATCAGTGGCTAGATCAGTGTATGCAGTGTATACAGTGTACAGTGGAAGGCTCATGAAACATGGAAGCTGATGGCATGTATCCAAAGGTCATTTTGCAAATTCCAAGTATACAAATAAGTTAGTAGGGGCCCAGTGGACCTCTCTGGAATATTATAAAGAGCAGTTGATCAAAGTTGTGTAAAAGTGTCAGAAAGTATGAAATTAGTTTTCCTAGAAAGTGTTAGACAAAACTGTTCAGAAATAAGGAAAATTATACATAAACATACAAATACATATATACATCTTACATAAATTATACAAAAGGTAGAGTATAGTTTCCAGTGTTTGGCTTGAAATTTTATAATCCTATTTAGGTTTATTTACTATGCTATGTTTTATAATATATAACATGTTATTATTGTATATATTAGTTTTATAATATACCAAGCATCAAATTATCTATTTATTATGACTCTTCAGTATTAAATGAAGAGACTGTGAGGAGAGGAAGATGGTAGGCATGAACACATGCTTAGGCTCAGAAGGACCTGACTGTCATCCTCCTTCTCCTTCCACAGTTTAATGCCCAAAGTACCACGGCCATGTCGCTTTTTAAGCCATTTGCTACGTATATGGAACACATGTAATAGATTCATCTGTAAGGAAGGAAATAAATTTGATTTCCAAATCACTTTGCCCATTTGATTAATACATATACTCAATGAGAATTATTTCCATTGCAAAGCTATTATAATCTTTATAATCCTATTTATTCATCATGATTCTAAACAGCCATATGGCTCAAGGACTGTGCCAAGCCCTGCTACCTTTGTACTCTACAGCTCTTCCTCCTCCTCCTCCTCCTCCTCCTCCTCCTCCTTCTCCTCCTCCTCCTCCTCCTTCTCTTTCCTCATTCTCTTCTAGATGCACTGACTTGGGATTGCCATAATTACAATGAAAACGCTTTAGATGTCTGATTAACAAGCCAGTTTTATACTTATTCATCATACTAAATGTTATGTCACAGAGAAACATCTGAAAAACAAGTGTCGGCCAAGAGATGAAGCCAGGGCATGGTCGTGCATGGTTGCAGACATGTTCTTATCAAGGTGACCTTGTCCAAGGTTATAGCTTCATTTTCCTATCTCCTTCTCTTAAGCGAGTGTTTTGAAAACATTATCCTGCCGGCAGGAATTTGGTAATTGGTCATGTGAAGGCCTGTCTGAGAAACAAATCATTGCTGCAAAGAATCGGATTTAGCATCATGACTTTTATTCATTTTTAATATAGAATTTCATGGCTCATCAAGAGCTGAGCTAGTCTGTCATGTCTTTGTTCCTCTCAGAGAGTGCCACGCTGTCATGCTGTTAGTGTTTTTTTCAAATATCAACACATTTTAAGAGGAAAGGGATGACATTCTGTCCTCTTTTCCTGCATTCTTTCTAAGCTCACTGTTTTTTTTATCCCTAAAATCCGCTCTCGCAATTTTACAAATTCCATCTTGCAGCCTTCATTAATGAGTGTCGCCGCTTATCAAAATCATCATTTCACATTGACTTTACAGTTGAGCTGATATGATGGAAATGATCTTCCTGTCAGAATTTCTTCATTCATTTTCCTTGTCTTTACAGGGCTGCAGATGGGAGAATCAAATGCCCAAAGACTCTTCTTCCACAACTAAGAGAAGGTAGGCATTTCACTGCTCTCTTCCGGCCCTAGTCTCCATCCTCTCTTTGTTTTAAAGACCAGCTATTATAATAGCTTACCAGTGTGCTGGGAACACATCAGTGACTCTCCAGTGCCTACACACCGGTCCCTGACATGACATTCCTTTTTACATTTGATCTCACAATGGCCAGGATGTTTTTTAGCATGGACTAACATGGCTGCTAGTTTCTCCATTTGCAGCTAGCTTAGTTTTTACAGCTTTCACATCTGAAATCAAATTCACATTATGATACATAAAACGGTTCCTTAATGCCTGTTCCCTACATACTTCTGTATGCCCCCTTTTACATTTTCATTCATATTTAATTGATGGATTAGTAGGACAAAAAACTCTCAATTAAAAAATTATTTGAGTATTTAGATCAGTTTTGCCTTCAGCATGTGCTTTAGCTTCTAAAATGAAGGCTTAAATGTCATGTTGTGCCAGATTATTCTAAAAGCATTTCTGAGAAAGTGGAAAGTATGCCTATAAATAAATGAAGAGCAAAGGCAGTTGGAGAAGAGAGAGGCATTGTGTTTAACATGTTCTCCTGCAACCTCTGATCGCAGCCTTTGCCAAATTGTTTAGAATAGAGTTACATAACACCAAGCTAGTTACAGTAACCAAGTCCACACTGCATTAGTGTCTGACATGTTCCTTTAATTCTCAGGCAATGGAAACAAGGATTCCAAAGTCGTTTTAGGACTGTGAACACACTAGTGATGGCAGCTAATTCCTGAGAAATGATTACATACATGTTCACATTGCACTCATTACTTTTCTGTTGCCATTATAAAATGTCCTCCAAAAAGCAAGTTAGGGGAGAAAGGATTTAATTTGGCTACAGTTCCAAAGTGTCATAGTCCATGATGGTTTGGAAGTCAGGGCTAGCTTGGCAGCCAGGAAACAGAGAGATCACAGTTATCTTCATACAGCAAACAGAGCAAGAGGACACAGATCAGTGTCATGGTTATGCCTGACCTCCCAAAGCTTCCATAAACCTTCCAAAATAGTGCTACCAACTCAGGACCAAGTACTTAGACAGACGAGCCCATTTCTCATTCAAACCACAACATGCATGAACATGTGTGAACATATGCATAAGCACAAGAGGTCCATGTGTAATAGATGTTCTCATTCCCTTAGTTTCTCTAGTGCAAAGCCAATTGAATACAATGGAGTAATGTTTATAGCTTGTGAACAAATTCTTTCTAGGTTTGTCTGAATTGTCACAATGGATTTTGGGGTTAAATGACATCTAAGATTAGAGAGATGCTGCTAAAATCCCAACATTGGAGTGTTGATATCCCTGTATAATGACACATTTTAAGGCTTTGGTTTTCAGTCCCTGTTCCAAATGCCCATTTAGTATCCCCTGTGTTCATTGGACACACCTGTGGAGTGACCATATTATTTGTCTGTATACTGAGCTTGTGAGTAGGGTAAGTAGGAGAGAATTAAAAGATGTTTAAGGACATCTCAACAGCTTGTCACTTATAGTAATTGTCATAGTTTCTATGTGTTGTAGGAAGAAGCTCTCAAACAAAATAGATGGGAGAGAGAATTCATTTGCCCTATCGCAAATGAGGACGTGGTCTCTTCTGCATAGCTCAAGGAGAAAAGTCATTCAGAAGAGTATGATACCACACTTCCTTAGATATGGCAGCAACGTAGAAGGTGCCATGGGCTGTGTGTGCTGATCAACCAGTATGCATTAAAGACGATTGGTATTGAAAGATGAGAGAGGAAGAGTCAGTCTGACTTGACAAGGTACAACTTGCATAACTCAAAGTGATTATGCATCAGAATTGAGAGAAAGACTCAAGGACTCCTAGCCACCATAAGAAATATTTGCAGAGCAAAAGTTATTATTCACTTCACTGTTCACAACCTAGGTGTCCAACAACAAAGGAAGGGATAAAGAAAAGGTCGTACATGTACATATTAGATTTCTTTTTGCCATAAAGAGTGAAGTTACACTGTTTTTAAGGTAATGGTTGCAATTGGAGATGATTATAAGTAAGCAAATTAAGGCAGTCCCAGGAAAATGAAAAGTCTGTGTTTTCTCTGTGACTATTAGATTTTTTTATAGACAGAAAAATGTCTGAATGTATATATGAAAATAGAAAAAACGTGTTTCTAGGGTAATTCCTTGGTTTGGGGTTTGAAGAGCTAAGGGGATTTCTCACTTGACATGAGTAATGCATGACAAAGCTTTGTGAATGAGATCAGTTTGGGATATGCAAAGTCCAAACATCTCATGACGTGTCACTTAACCATCTTCAGTGGCATAAAGTACAGACACGCAGTGTCAAGCTCAGAATAGACGATGTGAGCTCAGTATAATTATCAGTGTTTTAGATTCGGAAGTCATCAGCAGGGCATATATGGAAACTCTGTAGTGAGCTGATAGGTAGAAGAAAAGAAATTAGCTAAGGAGAATTAATTTCTGAACAGAAAAGAAGAGCACCAGAAGACAGATGTGATTTAGAAAGAACAAGAAAAACATAAAAATTGAATAAAATAAGGATGTGATAATGCTACTCTCTTTAGCACATACCTATGCTAGTGGTAATGGTTGTTATTAGAGTTTAATATAAAATAAGAAATCTTATTAATGGATCATAGACACTCTTAAAATTACACACACACAGGATTCATATATACAGTATTCAATAATAAATTTGTTGAAAAAAGAAAATATTTGCAAATGCTACATAGTAAGTTGGTTTAGAAATGATTTATCAATGAGTATTTTCAAGTTATAAAAATCCAATGACAAAAATTGTGTCTGAAAAATAGTAGTCCTTATGTTTGCCGCTCATGAGTTAGCCAATACTGGCTTAGGCCTTTAGTTCACACCTGGAAAGCTGAGCCAAACAGATGTGACAATGTTTCAGATGCTGGACAATTGGTATCACAGTCAGAACTCCAGGGATGAAACACAAGAAAAGAAACCATGTGAGTACCAGCCTCTCTGTACAGACAGGTGAGAGGAGAGACAGGTAGATCATGGACACCTGTCGAACTCTGCTTATGATGTCCTGAATTCCCTACTGAGTGCTGTAGAGGGAAGAATGGACAGTGTGCATGTTCAAGGAATTAAGCAGACACATGTGTGGATCTTCAAATCTGAACTGTTTTTTTTTTCTCTCTTTTTTAAAATTTTTTATCGGTTATTTTATTTATTTACATTTCAAATGTTATCCTCCTTCCCAATTCCTCTCTGCAATCCCCCTATCCCATTCTGTCCCCCTGCTTCTATGAAGGTGCTCCTCCACCCACCCACCCACTCCTGCCTCACTGCCCTAGCATTCCCCTATGCTGCGTCATCAAACCTTCACAGGACCAAGGCCCCCCTCTCTCACTGATGCCACATAAGGCAATCCTCTGCTACATAAGCAACTAGGGTCGTGGGTCCTTCCATGTGTATTCTTTGGTTGGGGATTTAGTTTCTGGGAGCTCTGGGGAGTCTGGTTGGTTGATATTGTTGTTCTTCCGATGGGGTTGTAAACTCCTTCAGCTCATTCAGTCCTTTCTCTTAACTCCTCCATTGGGGTCCCTGTCCTCAATCCAATGGTTGGCTGAGAGCATCCACATCTGTCTTGGTAAGGCCCTGGCTGAGCCTCTCAGGAGACAACTATATCAGTCTCCTGTCAGCATCACTTCTTGGCATCAGCAATAGTGACTGAGTTTGGTGGCTGCATATGGGATGGATCCCCAGGTGGGGCAGTCTTTAGACGACCTTCCCTTCAGTCTCCACCCTTTGGCCCTGTATTTCCTTTAGACAGGAGCAATTCTGGGTTAAAATGTTTGAGAATGGTGGGTGGCCCATCCCTCAAATTCTGAACTCTTAGAACAGTGGTTTTCAACCTGTGAGTGTCAATCCCCCCCCTTTGGGTGGGGTCACATGTCAAATATTCTGCATATAAGATATTTACACTGCAATTTATAACAGTAGCAAAATTACAGTTAGGAATTTGCATCAAAATAATTTCTTGGTTGGGCTCACCTCACCATGAAGAACGATACTAAAGGGTACCAGCATTAGGAAGGTTGAGAACCACTGAGTTAAGTATAGCTCTTTAATTGGAACTATTACAGCTGTGTTGTGCTTAACTTATAACAGGACAAGTTCACATCTGGACTATCCAGAAGAGACCAGAGAAGCCAGGATATAGGGGGTAGCCTACACTTAACAGACAGTAAAAGATACTTTATATCTACTCTTAGGAACTTAAACATAAGGAAGGAAAAGACTAAGTTAATTCTCTAGTAAGTTGCTTTCTGCCCAAAACAAACTCAGCCTTCTTGACAGGAAGACAGCAAACTCAGTCAACAGTGAACCTGCCAAAATGTTCCACATGTAATAATTGTTCACTGAGCATGCAAAGTAGCTGTGAAATAACAGTATCTTCAAAGGAGAAATGAATAGAAATAGACACAAGAGAGGCAGTGAGAGGACTCTTGAGTTCTGATCATCAACATTGAGAACCCACATTTGATCTCTGCAAGCTAAGAGAGAATTGACACCTGAACAAGATGTTCAATGACCTCTACACATACATGTAACACCCCCATATACACACACAGTGAAAGAGAGGTAAATAAATAATACACAAAGATTTAAAAGTAAAATAGATACAGGAATCTATTGAGAGCCTAGAACATCTGATAAGAGATGTAAGCACACAATTTTAAGGAAGCCATTAATAAAGAATGCAATGCTAAGCCTATGTAAAAGCACCAAGTGGATTTTCAGAGCTAAAATTGAAATGTGGAATCCACTGAATGATCCAAAAAGCAAATTAAATGCTATAGAAAATGGTTAAATGACTTCAATGACTTAAAATTTACTGTGTGTGTGTGTGTGTGTGTGTGTGTGTGTGTGTGTACAGCAGGGATTAAAATCAGGTCATTGGATTTTGTAACAGGTCCCTTTATCTGATCATCTACTACACTGTCTTGGAATCAGTGATTTTAAAGGTGAAAACAGACTCTAAAACTCACAAATTACCTAACAGTATCAATATATGCCAAACAGCCAACATTTTCAATGAGATGGGATACTATTGAAAAACACAAATTCCTAAAGCAGGAAAATTAAAGAAATACTTACTTATTAATGAAGTTTCATCTTTAACTTAAAAATTAAGTGCATGAAGACAAATATGCAAATCTAGATACTGGTCTCTTCACAAAACTATATTAACTCAAGACCAGGTAGTTCTAATAAACACTTTTCAAAAAAAAAAAAAAAAACAGACATATAGCGATAACTATGCAGTAGTAATAAGATGGTGAAAACCATCCCAACAGTTTCATAGAAGTTTTTAGAGGGGGGGGGCGTTTCCTTGGAATCTTATAGTCCAGGATAGAGCGGTAGGAATTGAGTAGTAGGCATGTATTTAAAGAATTTCAGGAAGAGGGTCTAGGGCCATTCTAATTTGAGGAACACCCTGGAATGGTAAGAAGCAGGATATCTGCATACATGGGAAAACGGGTAAAACTGGACTGAACTGGGCCCTCAGAACCAGTGCAGGGTCTTTTGGGGCAAGGCTTAGACTTTAAAAAGAAAAACAGATGACATCATAATCAGATGAAGAATACCTTCACTTCCACAGAAAGTGTTTGAATATGGGAAGAGCACAATAAAATGGATATTTTGGGAGTGTGATCTAATGAAAGCTATAGCAGGAGGGGGAAGAAACTTAGTGGTAAGAGAGGGCAATCCTAAAATGACCCCACATGACTATTTGTAAATGGAAATTCAGGAATGGAGTCCAGAAGGAGGCCTGTTCTCCAAGCATAAATCATACTCTCTTCTCTATGTATTAATTATATTATACCCTCTAAGAATTAGTACTAAAACCCATAGTACGAATCACAATTCCTAAGCACAGAACAAACTTTCTATGAAGTGGTATTTTACCAGCAAGACATTTCCTCTGTGATAAAATAAACATAACTTCTATTTATGCCATGTTTTTGATCTGAAAAGACACATAAATTTAGTCCCAACTAGCCGTTCACGAAAATCACTCTACATAAGAGCCCGGAAGCTTTGGTCAACAATTTTTCAATGTAACTAGGCACAGTAATTCATAATAGAGGGGAATTGATCTATGTACATTGTACATTTATTGGATTTTCAATTAATTTTGGGGAAGATGGATTGATCTGCTGAATTGCAAATGGTCAGTGCTGATGGAATCAGTTATATCTGATGTCATCCATAACTTTATTCTCTTGATATAACATGTTGTCTGACTAATGTATTTTTGTCTCTCCTTTTCTAGCCAAGGTATATACGCCCATGCTTGTGGTTTCTAATCCTCTAAATTTCTCTAGTGAACACTGTAAGGGACTAAGTCAGACAATAACTTGATATGTTGTGACTGTGAAGCAATAAACATATCATGAGAAAAGCAACAATTACCATTGTGAATTTGTTATTAGAGTAGCTGGTATAAAATACTTTTTATGAAAACCAGTCTAAAGAAAGACTTGCTGTTTTTGTATTAATTCTTGAATGAAAATCCCTGAAGATACAAAAGTGAGAGGATGCTGGATCATTATGAATAATCTCAAAGTCTGGCTTCTTGAGGGGAAGGCTAACCAGTGGAAGTTTGCACCCCGTCAGTTACGTACTCAACAGGAAAGGCCTGATCTTGCTATCCATGCCCACTGCTGTGCCTTGGCTGCCCTAGGAGAAGGATGCACTCACTGCCTTCAGGAAGTTTCTAAGCAGCACTGTGAGCAAATGGCCCTGTAGTGCTTTCTCTTGTTTAAAAGCAATTTTGAAGAATTAACTTTAAAACTTTACTTAAAAAATCTTTAACGTCTTTGTTGGTACTACTATGTCTATCAATCTGTGGGGTTCATTCTGTGGGGTACTGTAGCTCGCCTTTTGCCTTTTGCCACTTTGTGGGTTCTTTCTTCCATCCTTCTCCACTCTGTTTCTTCCATCCCTTGCATTAGGTAAGAGAGAGAATAGGATAGAGAGGAAAAGAAAGAGACTCCCGAATAAAAGCAGAGGTCAGAGCACAGGTGTTGGGAGCTATAATGGGACAAGCTAATATACTAGCAGGTGATCATCCTGAAATGCCTGCTCCAGATTATTATATAATCTGTGACAGGTGAACTCCCATTCAGCAAGGCTGTGGGGGACTAATTTTAGGAAACATTCCTGCTGTTAATATGCTTTTCCTGTTATTATTATACATGTATAATAATCTATAAGTATTAGCACACCCCTTTGGAGCAGATCTCTGCAGATCCATGAAGATGTGCTATCTTACTACTGTATTTCAAATTATATTTGCTGTGAAGATAAATAGGTGACTTAAGTTTTAATGATGATCCTATAAGAATTCCTAAAATTATATTTGTGGTTATTAAGCTCTTTGATAATGGGACTGCCACAAGGTCCTTTTCTGATTGTCAAAACTGCAATGAGAACTCTGCCAGTCTCCCAAGTGTCACAAGTTAATTGCTCTTAGATGGCAGCCAGACTTTCTCCTACTCAGAGCACATTCCAAGAGGTTGTAAAACAATTAACCAAAGATCATAAAAAAGAAACTAACAATTTATTATAGGTGCTAGGACAGAAGATAAAATATTGACTGGGTTTATCTATACAAAACTTCACTTATAACGTAGTTATGGTTTTAAACTTTCTACAACTTGTAGAGAAGTCAAGTGATAGATGTTTAGGTAGATAATTACTCCTAATGGATATGCATTTAAACATTCTCTGTTGCAAACTTCTGTTTCAATTTATGACTTGGTATTTTGTGATGAACCTTGTAACATGTGATCATGCATTCTGAAAGGTGTATAAGTACTGAGGACAAAGAAATGAGAAAAAGAATTAGAGTAGAAAGTTTCCCCCTTCCCCAGTTAGAGTAGAATTTTTGCCTTTCCCCTCTTAGAAGAATTTCTCTCTTTCTCCACTTAGGATCTTTTCACTTTTCTGTCTTAGATAGCTTTCATAGGAAACTTTTTACAACTTAGTAATAAACTGTAGAATTTTTGCCTTTCCCCCTCTCAGAGCTAAATGCCGGAAACTGCAATTTCTGGCCTCAGAGGATTATAGAAGACAGGTCATCTATAGTAGCATAATAACCTAGATTTAGATAAGTAAACTTTTTTTTATTATACAGCAACCTTAAACTTTCTGTAAGACAAAGTCTTACTCCAGAATTTCATAAGACAGAATCTTACCCTCGCCGACACTCTTCCCTCCTCTGCTGCCTCAAGAAGAACCAAGAAGAAACACCTTTGCCTGGGATGGCTCCCAGCACACAGGGTCCCCAACAGAGGAGCTGGAGAAAGGACCCAAGGAGCTGAAGGGGTTTGCAGCCCCATAGGAGGAACAACAATATGAACCAACCAGTACCCCCATTGCTCCCAACGACATAACCATCAACCAAAGAGTACACATGGAGGGACCCATGGCTCTAGCCACATGTAGCACAGGATGGCCTGGTCAGACATCAATGAGAGGAGAGGCTCTTGGACCAGGGTAAAGGAATGGCAGGACAGGAAAGTGGGGGTGGGAGGGTTAGTGAGGAGGGGTAGGGAGAATAGAATAGAGTTTTCAGATGGGAAATGAGGCAAGAGGATAACATTAGAAATGTAAATAAATATTTAATAAAAAAATGTAAAAAAAAAATAAAAGTGGCAGAAGTCAGAAAGGAGGCAATATTATCTTTAGACTACTTCCTTGTTAGTTGAAAATGGTGTATTTCTGGACAGATCACACCAAGCCAGCACTGTTCTCATTAGAGAGGTCTTTTATTGGCAGAGGGGAAGAAACAAGGAAGAAAAAGAGAGAGATGGGTCAGGGTCTGTGTCTTTTATCTGGGCCATGATGTAGGCAACAGTTAACTGCAGGTAAGGCATTCACAACATGTTTCATGGTTGTCATAGCAACAGGCACAGGCGTGTTCTGTCGCCTAAGGATGACATCATTACTGGATTCAGAGGCTGGCTGTAACCAGCCTCTGATGCTAACCCTGCTGATTAGGGACAACTTTGATCTTCACCATCAGGATATTTCATTTCTTCTTTTTTATTGTTTCTTCTTTGTGCGTGACTAACAAACCTCAAACAACAACCAACTCACAATCAACCAACAACAACCAACCAACAACCCACCCCACCTCTAAGCGCCCTAGCATTTTTATACCCTCTGAAAAGTCCCCAGAATTCCAAATGTCACACAGTTTCAGAAACTATCTGCAGCTGGCAAAAAAAAAAAAATATCATGCCTCTGAGCACGAGACAAATCAGACAGCTCCCGTGAACAGTCTGAAGCTGTCCTATATGCCACACCTGGTATTAAAATGAAAATATACTCTTATTTCTTATTCTTTTATTTTTATTATTTTTATATTACTTTATATTATATTCTTATAATTACTTTTATTGAACACTTTCTTTATTTAAATGTTATCCCCTTTACCGGATTCTCCCTCCCAGAAACCCCCTATTCCATCTGCCCTACTCCTGCTCCTATAAGGGTGTTCCTCCACCCACCCACTCTTACCTCCCCACCCTTAATTCTTCTACACTGGGGCATCTATCAAGCCTACATAGGACCAAGGACCTCTCTTCCCATTGATGTTTGACAAGCCTGTCCTCTGCTACATATACAACTGGAGCCATGTGTCCTTCTTGGTTGGTGGCTTAGTCCCTGGGAGCTCTGGAAGAGGGGTCTGGTTGGTTGATATTGTTGTTCTTTCTGTGGGGTGGCAAATCCCTTCATCTCCTTCAGCCCTTTCTCTAACTCCTCCATTGGGGACCCTGTGCTCAGTCCAATAGTTGGCTTCAAGCGTCCTCTTCTTTATTTGTAAGGCTCTGGCAGGCCCTCTCAGGAGCCAGCTATATCAGGCTCCTTTCAGCAAGCATTTCTTGGCATCCACAATAGTATTGGGGTTTGGTGACTGTATATGGGATGGATCCCCAGGTGGGGCTGTCTCTGGATGGCCTGTCCTTCAGTCTCTGTTCTACACTTTGTCTCCATAATTGTTCCTGTGAGTATTTTGTTCCCCTTTCTAAGAAGGACCAAAGTATCCACATTTTGGTCTTCCTTCTTCTTGGGCTTCATGCAGTCTGTGATTTGTATCTTGGTTATTCTGAGCTTTTGGGCTAATATCCACTTATCAGTGAGTGCATACAATGTGTATTCTTTTGTGATTGGGTTACTTCACTCAGGATGATATTTTCTAGTTCCATCAATTTGCCTAAGAATTTCATAAAGTCATTGTATTTTTATAGCTGAGTAGTACAATTGTGTAAATGTACCACATTTTCTGTATCCATTACTCTGTTGAAGGACATCTGGGTTCTTTCTAGCCTCTGGCTATTTTAAATAAGTCTGCTAAGAACATAGTGGAACATCTGTCCTTATGACATGTTGGAGCATCTTTTGGGTATATGCAGAGGTATAACTGGGTTCTCAGGTTCAATTTTCTATGTTCAATTTTCTGAGGAAGCGCCAGACTGATTTCCAGAGTGATTGTACCAGCTTGAAATCCCACCAACAATGAAGGAGTGTTCCTTTCTCCACATCCTTGCCAGCATCTGGTGTCACCTGAGCTTTTGATCTTCACTATTCTGACTGGTGTGAGGTGGAATCTCAGGGATGTTTTGATTTTTATTGCCCTGATGGCTAAGGATATTGAACATTTATTTCTTTAGGTGCTTCTGGGCCATTTGGTATTTCTTAGTTGAACATTCTTTCTTTAGCTCTGTACCTCATTATTTTTTCCTTTTTTTTTATTCAATATATTTTTTATTTACATTTCAAATGATTTCCCCTTTTCTGGCTTCCATTTTAAAAGGATTATTTGATTCTCTAGAGTCTAACTTCTTGAGTTCTTTGTATATATTGGACATTAGCCCTCTATTGGATATAGGATTGGTAAAGATCTTCTCCAAATCTGTTGGTTGCCATTTTGTCCTATTGACAGTGTCCTTTGCCTTACAGAAGCTTTGGAATTTCATGAGGTCCCATTTGTCTATTCTTGATCTTAGAGCATAAGCCATTGGTATTCTGTTCAGGAAATTTCCTCCTGTTCCCATGTATTAGAGGCTCTTCCCCACTTTCTCCTCTGTAAGGGCAGTGTATCTGGTTTTATGTGGAGGTTCTTGATCCACTTGGACTTGAGCTTTGTGAAAGGAGATAAGAGTGGTTTGATTTGCATTTTCTACATGCTGACCACCTGTTGAACTAGCATCATTTGTTAAAAATGTTGTCCTTTTTCCACTGGATGGTTTTAGCTCCTTTTTCAAAGATCAAGTGATCATAGGTGTATGGGTTAATTTCTGGATCTTCAATTATATTCCATTGATCTCCTTGCCTGTCTCTGTACTATACAGTTTTTTATCACTATTGCTCTGTAATACAGATTGAGGTAAGGTATGGTGATTCCCCCAAAAGATCTTTTACTGTCGTGAAAAGTTTTTCACTATCCTGGTTTTTGTTGTTGTTGTTTTTATTCCAAATGAATTTTTAAATTGCTCTTTTTAACTCTATGAAGAACTGATTTGGAATTTTGATGGGGATTGCATTGAATCTGTAGATTGCTTTCAGCAACATGGCCATTTTTACTATATCAATCCTGCCAATCCATGAACACGGGAGATCTTTCCATCTTCTGAGATCTTCTTCGATTTCTTTCTTCAGAGACGTGAAGTTCTTGTAATACAGATCTTTCAATTGTTTGGTTAGAGTCACACCAAGGAATGTAATATTATTTGTGACTGTTGTGAAGGGTGTTGTTTCCCTAATTTCTTTCTCAGCCTCATTATCCTTTGAATAGAGGAAGGCTAGTGATTTGTTTGAGTTAATTTTACATCCAGCCACTTTGCAAAAGTTGTTTATCAGCTTTAGGAGTTTTCTGGCGGAATTTTTGGGGTCACTTAAGTATACAATCATACCTATGTTTGGTTTCTGTTTCCATGATCTGTCCATTGCTGAGAGTGGAGTATTGAAGTCTCCCACTACTGTTGTGTAGGGTGTGATATGAGCTTTGAGCTTTAGTAAAGTTTCGTTTATGAATGTGGGTGCCCTTGCAGTTGGAACATGGATGTTCAAAATTGAGAATTCATCTTGGTATATTTTACCTTTGACCATTTTGAAGTGGTCAAGACCTTATTTTTTTTTGATAAATTTTGTTTGAAAGTTGATTTTATTCAATATTAGAATGGCTACTCCACCTTGCTTCTTGGGACCATTTGCTTGGAAAATTGGTTTCCAAACTTTTACTCTGAGGTAGTATCTGTCTTTGTCACTGAGGTGCTTCCTGTATGCAGCAAAATGCTGGGTTCTGTTTATGTATCTAGTCTGTTAGTCTATGTCTTTGATATTAAGGAAAAGTGACTGTTACTTCCTGTTAATTTTGTTGTTGGAGGTGGAATAATGTTTGTGTAGTTATCATCTTTTGGGTTTGTTGAAGGATTGCTTTCTTGTTTTATCTAGGATGTAGTTTCCCACCTTGTGTTGTTGTTTTCCATCTATTATCCTTTGAATGGCTGGATTTGTGGAAAGATATTGTATACATTTGTTTTTGTCATGGAATATCTTGTTTTCTCCATCTCTGATAATTGAGAGTTTTGCTGGGACTACTATATACTACACTATACTATACTATACTATACTATACTATACTATACTATACTATACTATACTATAGTAGTCTGAGCTAGCATTTGAGTTCTCTTATAGTCTGTATGGCATCTTCCCCAGATCTTCTAGCTTTCATAGTCTCTGATGAGAAGTCTGATGTAATTCTCATAGGTCTGCCTTTAAATGTTACTTCACCCTTTTCCTTACTGCTTTTAATATTTTTCTTTGTTTAGTGCATTTGGTGTTTTAATTATTATGTGATGGAATGAATCTCTGTTCAGGTCCAGTCTATTTGGAATTCTGTAGGCTTCTTGTATGTTTATGGGCATCTCTTTCTTTAGGTTAGAGAGGTATTCTTCTAGAATCTTTGCTCTCTTCTATACCTATTACCCTTAGCTTTTGTTTTCTCATCATGCCCTGGATTTCCTGGATGTTTTGGGTTAGGAGCCTCTTGCTTTTCTCATTTTCTTTGACTTTTGTGTCAGTGTTTTCTTTGGTATCTTCTGCACCCAAGATTCTGTCTTCTAACTCTTGTATTCTGTTGGTGATGCTTGCATCTATGACTCCTGATCACTTTCCTAGGTTTTTATCTTCAGGGTTGTCTCCCTTTGTGATTTCTTTATTGTTTCTAGTTCCATTTTTAAATCCTGGATGTTTTTGTTCATTTCCTTCACTTGTTTGATTGTGTTTTCCTATAATTCTTTAAGGGATTTTTGTGTTTCTTCTTTAAGGGTTTCTACTTGTTTAACCTGTGTTCCCCTGTATTTCTTTAAGGAGTTATTTATGTCCTTCCTAAAGTCCTCTATCATCATCATGAGAAGTGATTTTAGATCCAAATCTTGCTTTCCAGGACTTGCTATGGTGTGAGAATTGGGTTTTGATGATGCCTAGTAACCTTGGTTTCTGTTGCTTATGTTCTTATGCTTGCCTCCGGCCATCTGGTTATCTCTAATGCTACCTTCCCTCAGTATACCTGGCTAGAGCCTGTCCTTCCTTTGATCCTGGTTGTGTCAAAACTATCTCAGAGTCCAACTGTGTCTGTGATTCTGTGATTCAGTGATTCTGGGACCCTGTGATCCTGTGATCCTTAGATCCTGGGTGTGTCAGAGCTCCTGGGAGTCAAGTTGCCTCTGGTACCCTGAGATCCTAGTGGGAGCAAGCTCCTGGGATCCCGGGATCCTGGACATATTAGATCACCTGGGAGTGGAGCTTCCTCTTGGTGTTGTGGGACTGGCTGCAGAGTTCGTACCCAAGGTCTTCTCAGGGTCTATTCTTATAATTCTTATAGAATATTCTTATAATATTTTTAAAGAAACTAAAATTGTGAAATTCTTACTGCAGGTTATGGCTTTAGGTATTCCCCAGTCAGTTCTGGTATAGACATAATACTGTCTTTAAACTGTTGTTTTATTAGGGCCAGCATTTGTTGTGTAAATAACACCATGACAAAAGCTACATAATTCCTGAGCAGTATCACAGTAAAAGGGAATGAAGCATCTCATACCTATTGCCTGCCAGCCAGCACTGTACTGTAGGAATTAGGATTTAAAGTGGTATTTCCCAACCTGTGTGTCACAGTTCCTTTGGGGCTAGAAAAACCTTTTCATGGGGCTACCTACGACCAACAGAAAACATAGATATTTACATTATGAATCATAACAGTAGCTAAATCACAAACTTTGAAGCAGCAGTGAAAATCATTTTAAGGTTAGGGGCTGCCACAATATGATGAACTGCATTAAAGGGTCACAGCATTCGGAAGGCTGAGAACCACTGCTTTATATCCATTTGATCTTGGAGACACTGTGTAAGGTCCCAATTTGTAGATTTATCTACAGTATTCATTCTTCATGTGAATAGATAAAAGGAAAGAGATTCCTGAATAAAGGCAGAGGTCAGAAAGTAGGTGACATTATTGTTAGACTACTTCCTACTGATTAGGGGCTTCTGGTTCATGCTCATGCAACACCTAACTCGTGTGTCTTCTGTCATGTATGCAAACAAGCCCATGTCTGAGGATTTGTCCTAGTATAAATATATTCCTGCATGTTCTTTACCAAAATTATTTATAGTAATTGAATTCAGAGGTTTGGAAAATATTGGCCAACACTTCTTAATGAAGCTTTTCATTACATGAAATTATAACCATGTAGTTGGACAGGTACTAAGAGAGCAGCAGAACATATTTATATAGGAAACATACCAGGCACCTTCTTATTGTATTACATGAATTAAACTGATTAACCATAGGGTCACTTAGAAATAACACTTACAATCAGCATCATTTTATATATGGAGGTACTCATCACGGGCATGAAACACAGAGAAGTTCTATTACCTGCTCAAGGTGACCCAGCTTGTCTGTACGAGACAAAATCCGAGGTACTGGCTCCAACATTAACTGCAATACTTGATGATATTTATTAAGGAAACATTCAGTAACTGTGGCTCCATAAGGTACTCGTTATCTGGGTATTTATATATGTATATATATGTATATATTTACAGCAATTTTAGTAGTTGTGTTTTTAAGGCAAAGGCATTTTAGAGCAATGAAGTTTGTATAGGTATTAGTCACCTTTCCTCCACTGTGACTAATACCTAAGGGAATTCACTAGAGGCGGAAAGGGTTATTTTGGCTTATGGTTCACAGGTTTCATACTCTTTAAGCTGAGTTCATTGCTATAAGGTTAAAGGCTGAAGGGCTGTGCCAGGGTGTCCTGTGGAGAAAGAGCAGAGGGACGCTATTCACCTTCTGGTAACCGGCAAGAAGAGCACCTTAGAGAGAAGCTGAGGATAAACAAACTCTACAAAGGCAGATCCTAGAACCCGCTCCCTCCAGACAAGGCCCATTCATTTAGAACCCAATGGAACACGCTGTCAATGATGTCATCACCTACCGGGTCCAATCCCTGTGATGCGGCAGGTAGCACTATATGGAGACCACGCCTCCAACACCCAAACCGTTCAGGAGAACGTTTTACATTCAAACACGACAGTGCTGCACCGGAGTTTTTACACAGATCAGAGACAGTTGGAGAAAATGACGACTGGCCTTGCTAGTGAAAGGAAAGGAGGTCTGAGAGAAAAGATGCTCTGGAGACGTCTTTCCTGAAGAGAGTAAGGACCGCATTACAGCCGGTCTCAATTAAAATACTTCACATCTGCAGAATGCAACCATGTATCAGAACCACAAATGCTTGAAAAACCTTATTTTTTAGTTTTTAAAAAAGTATATTCTTATCTCATATATTACATCTTGACTGCTATTCAGTTTCCCCTCCCTTGCCTCCCCTTAGCCTCTCCTTACCCCCTCCCTCCCTTCTCCCCAAGATACACACCCTGCCTCCTCTCAGAATAGTCAAATACATTAAATAAGGAACAGACAACTATATTTTAGTACCATTTAAGACCATATATTTCAGCATTGGGCAATATGATAGAGTTGTCAAAATTAGCAGTGACATTATTTTCTGTTATGTGTTTGAATTAGATAACAAACCAACAGGAGGTGGCAAGTATCATGAGCAGTGGGAAGGGGCTTCCGTGGGAGTGGGAGGAGAGTTCCTATTTGTGGTGTGTCATCTGTCACGCGCGGTTCCCATTTCAACTAAGAAAGCAGAAATCTAGAACACTACCTGTAACAAGCAGCTGCCCACCAACATCCATCTCCTTCTGACCTCCGACTTCCAACAGGGTACAATCCGTTTCATTCTCTGAGTCTCTCCGTCTTCACGTTCTCTGGAAGTGGAGATGTGAAAGTTACATCCATGATTTAAAAATATCTGTCATAGCAATACCCAGCCCTGATCAGGGTTGGATAGAAAAATAGTTGAGGGAAAAACTCAGGGATATTAGCAAGTATACATTTCTCCTCTGTAGTTTCTCTGGTCTTACTGCAAGATGTTCCGTTGGCTGCCATATTCTTTATTTCCAGAGGCATGAAAGCATCAGGAGGACTACAGAGGTCAGAAGACAGAGGACTAGTTAAGACTTAATAACGTATCTAAGGCTCAAAGAGAAAGAATACAGGAGTTTGAGGTTTTGGTGTGTGCCAAGTTGGTCTTCCAGGGTAGAGATCTTTTAATGGAAGAAATTCCAGGTAGCAAAGTGTAGAGGGGATGAGGGCCTTGTGCTTAGAGATTAGCACAGGATAACCAGGAATGTTAAACATGCTGGCTTGTCTCCTCAATGGAGGGATATATACCTGTTTCTGGGAATGGATGCAATTAATAGCCTGGTGATCTATACTATCTGTAGGGCCAGGCCACACCTGAATCTTCCAGACTATTGTATTTATGCCAGGCTCTTCCTCCTTTGACCTTTATCCTGAGCATGATTTCTCAGCCAATAGAACCCATTCTAATGGAAGAAGCCACATGCACTTTTCCAAAGAGTTTCAAAGTAGCCATGCCTTAAGCTTGTGATAAATGACACCAGGAAACTGTTTTCCAAGGTTGTACTCTATTTAAATATGTCAAAAATAAACTACCAGTGTCAGATTCTAGAAGTTTGAACCAACACTAGCTACTGAGCTCTGTTGATGAATTTCCTTCTTGCCTCACTCAGATCATTATTCTGCTGGCCCTGGTGACCATGGAAAGCACCCCATAGGAGATAGCTTCAATATAATCACACTAGCACCTACCAAATAATGATTGACCAAACAACATTACAGTCTCATGGAGGTTAGGAGAAAGACAGGCTATTCAGTGCAAGACATATATGAAGCCAGTCTTCTCAGTTTCCTGAACACCATAAAGAAACAGCTATGTTAAGTCCAAGGATTTATAAAGGAGATGTTTTAGCTACTATGACTTACATTTAAGGCCCCATAATGTACCAGAAAAAAATGTTACTGTTGTCTCACGGTTCTAAAGACTGGGATTTCCAAGCTCTGGTGGCGCTTGGATCTACTGTGGGACTCATGGATCTTCATGACATTGTGGAAATCTGAAGAAGAAAGAGGGCATAAGAGCATCCAATAATAGGGGAACCTTGTCACACAGCTAACCCATTCCTCTGAGAAAGGCAGTCATTTATTTTGGAAAGCTCAAGTCCTATGACCCAAACACTTTCCAGACACCCCCTACCCATGACAAATACAGAGGGGACACTCTCAGCCAGCCATTAAACTGAGCACAGGGTCCCCAATGGGGGAGCTAGAGAAAGGACCCAAGGAGCTGAAGGGGTTTGAAGCGCCATAGGAGGAACAACAATATGAGCCACCCAGTACCCCCAGAGCCCCCAGGGACAAAGGCATCAATCAAAGAGTACACATGGTGTTACCCATAGCTCCAGACGCAGAGGATGGCCTTGTTGGACATCAAAGGGAGGAGAGGTCCCTGGTCCTGGAAAGGCTCAATGTGGCAGTGTAGGGGAATACCAGGGCAGAGAAGCCAGAGGGGATTGATTGGGGAATGGGGGAGGGGAGATGGCTTATGGGATTTTGGGGGTTAGGGAACCAGGAAAGGGGAAATCATCTGAAATGTAAATAAAGAATATTTACATTATAATAAATAAAAAAGCCTAATAAAAATAAAATTTAAAAAAAATTGACCTATAGGGACTTGGCAAAGAATTCAGTGGTTAAGAGCACTGACTGTTCTTCCAGCACTCTTTGATGTTGGAATTGAGGACCACAATTTGATGCCCAGATCTGCAAGGCAGTTTACTACCATCTGTAACTCCATCCAGGCCCAGGGAATCTGACACCTTCTTCTGACCTCTGCAGGCATCAGAGAGGCATGCAGGCAAAACACTCATATACATAAAATAAAACAAGACTTTAAAATGTAAAAAATAAGACCAAAAAATAATTAAAAGAAAAATGAATGTCTTCATACATGAATTTGGGAGGGACATGCATGCCCAAGTCATAAAAGAGATTTTTCAGCTGGAACATCAGTATGAAGGTGAAAGGGAATATTGAGGAACCACTACTGAGAAGATCGCTTCATATCAAGGATGATTAATAATTAGGCCTAAGTTCCACGCCTAAGGTAGATTGCAGCTGCCTCTCACCCGGAATATTCTTGTTCTTCTCTCTCTATATCTCTCATTCTTTCTCACCATGGTGCATCACCATGGTGCATCTTTAACACCTTCCAAGGTGGCTGCTGGGGAAAGGAGATTCAGGGATTTTTTTTTTTGTTTTTTTTTATATGGTCCCTAAAAGCCTTCCTATGGTCCAGTGGATGGTCCCACACTCAGGCACACACCAGCCACACTAAGGGGGCTAAGGGAGTTTAAGAGAGGACGTATGAAACTAGGAAGGGCCTCTCAGGAGACAGCCATATCAGGCTCTTTTCAGCAAGAAGAACAACAGTATCAACCAACCAGACCCCCCCAGAGCTCCCGGGACTAAGCCATCAACCAAGGAGTACACATGACTCCAGCTGCATATGTAGCAGAGGATGGCCTTAGCATCAGGCATCAATGGGAGAAGACGTCCTTGGTGCTATAAAGGCTCAATAGATGCCCCAGTGTAGGGGAATTGAGGGTGGGGAGGTAAGAGTGGGGTGGGTGTAGGAACACCCTCATAGAAGCAGGGAGAGGGAGGATGGGATAGGGGATTTCTTGGGAGGGATAAAACTGGGAAAGGGAATATAAATAAAGAAAATAATATTAATAAAGAAAATAATATAAATAAATAATATAAATAAAGAAAATATCTAATTAAAAAACATGAAAAAATACAAGAAAAGAAATTAGGAAGGAAAACTTGAGGCAAATAGGAATTGAAAGTGAAGGGAAGGGATATAAATTTGATCAAAACACCCTATAGTCATGAATAAAATTACCAATCAATGACTTTTAATGACTAGCCCATGCTTTTCAGACATTCAAAAGACTCTCAAAACTTGCATGACTTTGCATTTAAATCTGATTGTCTACTCATTATGGGAACCCTCTACCGTGTTCATCTATTATATGACCCAGTCCCTTTGTTGGTAGTTGTATTTCTGGGGACAGAGTTTCACAACATAGCCTGGAAATTTTGGTGATCCTCCTGCCTGAGCCTCCTGAGTGCTAGGATTACAGGTGTTGATCCAATGGATCCTGCACATATACTATATTCTTGAAACCTTTTTGTCTATGTGTGTGTGCTTTTTGTGATCCTACCCAAGATCCTTCCCTTTCCATCCAGTTTTCTTGCCTCCTTTGAACCTTAAATGCCATATGAAGTGCACAAGATTATCACACAGAACATGCATGGTAGTTACATCTCTGTGTTATTATACATTTTATTTATATTTTTAAATGCTTAAAGTGAGTAAAATATCTATATGATTAATTATTTAAGAAGAAATCACCATACAAAATAGATAGCTAATATATAATGAATAGAATATTGAAATGAACAATGATTAGATATAATAAGAGGACCTAGAAATATCATTTGCCAGCATCTAGTCAAGTAATGAGAATTTAGAGCTAAGAAAGCTGAACCTTAAGGAAGCTGGTGAACTTGACCAGCAAGGTGACTTTATGAGCCACAGAGAAAAGTAAAATTTTGCACGCTTTTACTATCTGCCATATTCTAGGCATAGTTGTTACATAATGACTTCTTTATTCTTTCAACAATCCAAAGAAGTAGCTCATTTTATAGATAAAGAAAGTCGCAGGAGCATCGGCTGGTGTTTCCAAGTCATATAGCTTTGTAAAGAACAGAATCAGAATAGATTCTCAGCTAGATGACAAAGTGTTCATGTTTAACCCTTTGGACCTTCAGCTATCCCAGTGTCTACTCTTCCATGCCATTTAATCTCTAATTGTTTTCCTTAGTAATTTCTTTGGAATTCATAAGTAAGGAGGCATAAAAATATTGTCTGACTACAAGTTCCTGCTATAAAACAAACGTCTTGGAAAACTAATGAGCATGATCATAACAAAGCTACAAAGCTAATGAAGAGAATAAGGTTAATACTATCCACTAAGTGATTCCTGTTGAGAAATTTGGTAAAGACTCCACTTGAATTTGCTATTCTCTCTTCCTCACAGCAGGTAATAAATAGATCCTCCCATTGCTAACACATGAACTTGGCTATTCTGGGTCAATGGTTTCTTCAGTTTTTAATAGTCATTACTTGCAAGAAAACATGTTATGAAATAGAGAAAGTAAATACAGAGATTTGGTGGCTAGTTTGTTGTTAAAGGGAAATATGACAACCACATTTCTAATCTGAATATTCCCCAAGCCTGTTTTCTAGAGCTCTGTCAACCAAAGCCTACCCCAAGTAAGATATCTTTAATTGCTTCAGGCTTAGCCTTCTTTGTTAATTAAATTCCAGTTTGTAATTTATTACTGTCTTCCTTTCTCTCATTCATTGTCTTTCTGTGTTCTTCTAGATTAGAATTTGGAAACTTTCTGAAGCAGTTGGAGAGGCCGCCTTTCTCGTTAATTATAAGAGGAACTGGAAAAGCCGTCAAGCAGTCGAGGTTCAGCATTCTCCAAAGTTTTAAGAGTCAAACCCCACAGTCTCAGCGTTCACTTTCCCTAGACTCCCTCACCTCTTTATAATCTCTTAGGATAGCAGAGCGTTCTTTCCCAGCACAACACACCAACCTCAAATCAGGCGTGCTCCTGCTCCTCTGGGTCTCAGCGCTTTCCCTGATTGTTTGTGGCCCACACTGCCTGGTTTGGCTGCTTCTTATGCCCCGGCCACCATCTATATCTTCTCAGCACATCAGGTCCTAACAATCCACTTAGCTCTTTGCAGCACTTTTCTTTCACTGCAAGTACAGAGGACAAGTCTACCGAATCTTCCACATGATCATTTCTCAAATATCTAACTATGGCTAGTGCAGACTGCTTACATTTGGGGTTTTATTTCCCAAGATTAAATATCCCTAATTGTTTTGATTTTAATGGTTTGTCAGAATGATGACCTGATAACATGTAATAAAGTAGAGTCTAAAAGTTGAAATATGGGCTACTGTCCTTGAACCATATCGAACTTCCCTATCCTTGATCTGGGCACAAGTTTCTACTCTGAAAACATAATTCCACATTTCGTAAGCTTTTCATCTTATACATGTTCTCATGTTGTACCAGGTCACTACAACATTACATTAATTTTCATTAGGTATAAGTTTCCAAAGCCTGAACTTTCCATTTAATGTTTTAAAGATATAAGGGAGGACCATTTGTATTCATTTTAGTTGAATTACATCTGGTTCATTTTTAACTCATCATTCCAAACTGCTGAAAATACTCATCTTCCAAAATATTGTGTTTATCACTCAAACTTGGGTATGTGGACTGACTTTGTCCTAAGTTACAGGTAACACTGCTGAAATGGACCAAACACTGATTGGGAGGGCAGTTGCTATGTGACAATCACGAAAGTAATGTTTCTTCATATTAGTGATGATGACATAGAGGCATTAAAAAAATACTGCACTCACAGTACAAATAATACACTAGACAAATCTGTATCAGTTCTTCATGATACTTCCCAAACCTCCATAATCCTTGGGAAGTTTACTGAGCCACATAATCATTTTTATGGTCCTTATCATTGATAATTTCCCTGTTAGAAAACATAAAGAAAGTCATTAGGGAAATGCAAATCAAAACAACCCTGAGATTTCACCTTACACCAGTCAGAATGGCTAAGATTAAAAATTCAGGAGACAGCAGGTGTTGGCGAGGATGTGGAGAAAGAGGAACAGTCCTCCACTGCTGGTGGAATTGCAAATTGGTACAACCACTCTGGAAATCAGTCTGGCGGTTCCTCCGAAAACTGGGCACCTCACTTCCAGAAGATCCTGCTATACCACTCCTGGGCATATACCCAAAAGATTCCCCAGCATATAATAAGGATACATGTTCCACTATGTTCATAGCAGCCCTATTTATAATTGCCAGAAGCTTGAAAGAACCCATATATCCCTCAACAGAAGAGTAGATGCAAAAAATGTGGTATATCTACACAATGGAGTACTATTCAGCCATTAGAAACAATGAATTCATGAAATTCTTAGGCAAATGGATGGAGCTAGAGAACATCATACTAAGTGAGGTAACCCAGACTCAAAAGATGAATCATGGTATGCACTCACTAATAAGTGGATATTAACCTAGAAAACTGGAATACCCAAAACATAATCCACACATCAAATGAGGTACAAGAAGAACGGAGGAGTGGCCCCTTGTTCTGGAAAGACTCAGTGAAGCTGTATAGGGCAAAACCAGGACAGGGAAGTGGGAAGGGTTGGGTGGGAAAACAGGGGGAGGGAAGGGGACTGATGGGACTTTCAGGGAGTGGGGGTCCAGAAAAGGGGAAATCATTTGAAATGTAAATAAATATATCAATAAATTTTAAAAAAAGGGAAAAAAGAAAACATAAAGAAGAAGACATCTTGAAAGATGCTTATATTTTCCACACCTAAGATTCCTCATCTGTCCACAGTATTATTAGCAGCTGTCATGACTTACAGAACATTGAACTTGATCTGACTAGAGCAACAAAGGAATGAGGAAAGGACAGACAAACAGAGACAAGTACTGGAAAGCTGGGATCCAGTGGGCCCTGGGCTCTGGTGGAGCCACAACAGCAGCACCCAAGAAACTTGGTGTGTTTACTTTGTACACCCGAGTCAAGGAGTCATCTGACTTGTATACAGCCTCACAAGAAAGAGGTAAGGTTAGTTTATACAGCTGAACAAAGAGGCAGGTTTGGCTAATCTCAGTAAGTAGTTTTCATAGGGGGCAGTCTTAGGCTATAAACATCTGTGAAGAGAAAGATATGATTGATATTTTCTTCACACACCGTCAATATCTGCACATGAAACTCAAGGGAATGCTTGGCCATTCCCATGAGGCTGACCTTGGAATGTCTTTGTCTTTCCCACAGGTGTGAGGATCTGGGATTCTTGACATGACCACACCCATGTCAAAAATACACATTCACTAAGGACTTTATCCATTGCCCATAAGCAACATCATTATTTATGCCAGAAATATGTTATAATATATTCCACAACTATAAATTTTTTTCATTTCGTTTTTTTCTTTACAACATGACTTGATAATTGGACCTAAGGCTCAGTCCGCAGAGGGTAATCCATACCTAGAAACCTAGACACTACTGCTACTTCACTAACTTAATATAATCCCAATTGCATTCTAAGTACTTATCATTATACCTACAGATAATTGTAGCTTACATCCCTCACCAAGGAAGTTTCATTTTACAGAAGATGATGAACATTAGCAAAAACCACAATTAGTCAAAATGCAGGAAAAAAATGACTGTGACATGACCAGGGCAACAGATACTTCTACAATTCAATGCCTACACCTAAGGCTTGGGGAACATTGAGGAAGAGGAGGCAGAAAGACTGTAAGAATCAGAGGCCTGGGACTAGATAGTGCTATGTGATAGAATCTTCTTTATGAGGCAGGAGAGCTGCACACAGGTAATCTGAACAATATGGCTGCCAAAACAAGACCTAAAAAATGACAATTGACATGCCAATGTGGACGGAGGAATTCTCACAAGACTTCATGCTTAGAAAAGCAATTAATGGTTACAAAGAGAGGAGTAATCAGTCTAGGTTCCCTGTATTAAGCCAATCTGAAGAGATCAGCCCTTAGCACATATTAATGAAAACAGGTGATCTTAGCGCGCGCGCGCACGCGCACACACACACACACACACTCGTGCACACATGCACACTCATGCACAACAATTACAATTAAAGAAATAGAGGCCACAATTTTGAGAGAAAGTAGGAGTGAGCTAGGAGGATTTGCAGGGAGGAGGGAGGGGAGAATGATGTAAAACCAGTACTCATGCATAACCCCACCAAAAAAAATAACTTGACTCTTTCGAAGATGAACACTACTCTCCCTTGAAAGAGAAAATAAAACGGGAGCTCTATTCTAAAACACAGATTAGTTTTAATGCCAGTTAATCTGTCCTTTCCAGGTCAAAGTAAACAAGAACTAAAGGATGCTGAGCAGAAGCTCTTCAGCACGTTAACCTTCTGACTCAGCCCCCACTGCAGCATCTCAGCGGCTGCTCCCTGCTTCCCATTTGGCCCAGATTTCCCTAAATGAATAACACTTTACAAACTTCAGGACGTGTTGTGGAATTCATTCCTCGGTGTTCTGGGGACAGGTGTTCTTTTTTGTGGTCATCCTTTGGTCTCCTTTCTTGTCTCAGTCTTCTCCTCTTTCTGTCACATGCCTAACTTGCCATCAAGAAGCTTCCTGCTACTTGTCATAGACTATGAGTATCTCCACCCAGACAGCTGTGTCTTTTTTTTTTTCTCTCCTAATGCTGGCTACTCTAGCATCACCTTTGCCTTTGTCCTTGATATTTTCTCCCTGATAGGGAACCGAGATCTTGCTTGGGCCATGGAGCAGGGGTGAGTGAGTTGTGTGAGCTTGCACTGCTCTCCCCTCTCCACCTTTTCAGGTTCCAGCACACATCCCGGTGAATGATGATTCCAGCCATCTGAGCACAACATACCCAGCCAAATCCCAGCTCTCTCCCCCTTCTAACCCAAGCCCATTGTATTCCAGGACATTCAGCAAAGCTGAACTCCATTTAAGGACAAGGTCTCAGCTACAGAAATGCTGTTTCTTATAAAAAGGACGTTTCTCCTAAAGGCAAACAGGGTCACTTGGGTCAATGTAATAGCTCAGCACATAAACGTGAAGATCTGAGTTTGAACCTTCGGCACTCATATAGAAGCTGGTCATAGCTGCATGACCCCGTAAGTCCAGTGCTGGAGGCAGGCAGCTGAACGAACGGCTTCACTGGGGTTCACTAGCTGCCAGTCTCATGCCAGCTTTCCTGAGAAATAATTTCAAGGGAAGAAGGCATGGAGTGACAGTCCAGGGTGCTCAACAGCCTCCTCTGCAAAAGTGGGCACACATCCTTGTTTTATTTGCATACACTCTACCACATACACACACAATAATGAAAAATTTCTATGGTTATATCTGTTTAGAAATTACCACAAAACCATAAAACCCAGAAGATTGTAGCGAATTTCAAGTGTCTAATAACATATTCTCAAGGATGAAGGTAAACACACACACACACACACACACACACACACACACGCAAGTGCTCACAATGAGAGTGGCCAAGTTGGGGGAGTCCTGTTATTTACTGTTGCATTCTCCAAAGTCTCCATAAACACTGAGTTAGCAAATAATTTATAAAATCATCACCCCTCTGAGAAATATAGGGGCAGTTTCCTGCAAGGAACTAGTCTAGCCCCATGGCCAATGTGTAGCTGAGTTTTTGCTCTGTCTGTGAAGACATTTCATTTCATACATTTGTTTCATTTACACTGGTACATATGAATTTATAAGTCTTTTAAGTTAGGATAGATGACAGAGTGTTCTATTTAGTTGATAAAAATGATGAACTGGGTGCTAGGTCTATCTTGTACTTTATAAATTACAAAAAGGTAATAGTTGTGTTCAATTTATAACTGAGCTGAAAGAGTCTTTTAATTGGACAGAAAGGGGGAAGTGTTGTGGATAGCCCTGGTGCTGTTTGTATTTTGATGCTAATTCAGTTCCCCCAAGATGGGCTGCCTGGGATGAGATGTGAATCATGAACTCAGGACTTCTTGTGAACCTTCTGATGAATAAAGAAACCAATCACTGGGTGAGTAAGAAGGACTTCCAGGTCGGAGAGTGGAAGAGAAAAGGCAGGAGAGAGAGACAGGCTTTTGGACAGGGACAGTGGGAGGACAAGATGTAGCTATTAGTGATCCCCTGTTTCACCACTGGAGGATTTAGACTTAATATGGCTTACAAGATCAGGATTCTAGTTGTTGTGCCCAGTGATTGAATTACCATTGATTCTGAACTAAATTGTGAGGTGCTTTCCTTTACGCACAGGCTGGACTAGGTTCCAGAGAGAAAGGTACGGTGGGTGACAAAGAGTGGGTTTGCCAGAAACGCACCCCAAAAGGTCATGGGAATTTTGAAGCATGGGGCTGGAGTGACAGTGACCCACCGGTGGGAACTTAGCAAGCTGGGTGGAGAGATTTCAGAGCTCTGAGTCAGTCTCCATGACATAAGAATAGTCCAGCCATGCCCACCAGTACCTGGGGCTTGCCAGCGAAGCGTCAATTCCATTTTTTTAAAAAGTATTTCTCGCAACAGGTGACAAACCAATGTGTTGGGCAAGAATCCACTAGAAATTTAAAATGATTCGCCTGAGAGAGTTTTCTTTTTCTCTTTTCTTTTCTTTTCTTTCTTTCTTTTTTTAAAGAGTTTTATTTTCTAAGTAAGAGAGAGGTGATGCTGGGATGAGTCATGTGGACTCAAGTATAGAAACCTTGAAACAAAGAAAGAGGGCTCTGAGAGAGCCAGAGAACGGAAGTGAAGCTGCCCGTATCTTGGGGCAGATATTGATTTAACTGTGAATTTATAAAATTGGGATTATTTGCTTTTAGGATACATTTATATACAGATTTGTCCGAATCATGTGAGGAATTTTGCCCTCAGCTTAGAATTAGGATAGGGAAAATTAGTCACTGCCTCCAAGTAAAGAAGGCAGTGATAATTGCTTGCTATGAACAGGTACTAATTAATAGAAGTCTGTGGCTCCGGGAAGAGAGTCCAACAGATAGACGGTATAACCCGATGGCTGCTCTAGGCAGATAGCTTAACTGGTAAAAACCACCTGCTTCCTATAAGCAGATATTAGTGAAAGTTTGAATTAATTGCTTTAAAGATAGTATAAAGATATGTTGCTCTAATAAATCTTACAGGATACTCTAATTCTGTCTAATGTGGGCTCCACGGGGATTTTGGGTTTAAATCCTGGTTTGACAAGCTGCCTGCTCATAAGCAGGTATAGACATAAGTATGAATCAATTGTTTTAAAGATGGCATAATAAGGTCTGCAGGATAATTAACTCATATTCTTTGAATGTGGGCTCCACTGGAATTTTGGGTTGATTTTGACAGATTAGGAAAAAGGCCTGAGAATAAGTTTTACAACAAGCAAAGGGTTTTTTTTAGGGTAGTAGGGAGATTGTATGAAAATAATTGTTTTAGGGAAGCTTTGAAGTTCTGCAGGATAACTCATTTTCTTTTGAATGTGGACTCCATGGGAATTTCGGGTTAATTTCCTGACATGGCAAAATAGACAATGCATAAGAATAGGCTCATACAGTGTTTTAGTTCCCTTCATTTGTTTTGGATTGTTTTAATTTTCAAAATGGGTGTGATTTTGAGTTTTGTGGTTATATTACTCCTCTGCAAGAGAGGTCAAAATAAATGTTTTTCTGGTTACTGGCTCAAGGATATGGTGATTCCGTAGAAAGGTTTTGTCTTTGCATTTTTAGAAAAGATGATTAGTGTCTACACACCTTCCAGAGTAATACAGATCAGACACAATGAAGGGAGAACCCCGAAGAACTAGATTCCAGAGAATCAAACAAAAAAGTTATCTTGATGATACTGAAATTTTGGGTTGAGATTTGTATATTACAGAATATAGCCTTGGTGAGTCTGTCTCATTGTCAGACATGATGAACTGACCTGCCTTGAATTCCTGATCTCTTGGACTGTGAGCTGGATCTCATCAGGATATAGACATCAGAGACTAAAACAACCATTGCTGTGGCCTTATGTCCAACAAACTCCCCCATTTTCCCTGCCCTTCCCCTTCCCTTCAAAGATATCTCAATACCCATACTCAGCTTAAAGAAGTTATGAAGAGTCGTCCCAGTTCCCTAGACTTGGGAGTCTGGAGGTGCTTATTCTAGGTTGCCTTTCCAGGGAATTTAAAAATCATCATAATTGGAACAGGGAGGAAATAGCTATAGCTGATTGTGTAGCAATAATCTCATTTGATAAAAATCTTTCAATAATTTACTAAGTTAAAGTCATAATTTTTTATTTTGGTACAGAATTCATTTTGATACAAAATCAGGATTTTCAATGGTATAAATTTCTTCTACTGATAAAAAAAAGTACAAGGGTTAGACCCGGTGCTTCTATAACTGTTATTATAAACTGATCTGAGATGTTTAAGCCTGTGGATTAAGGACCACATAGCAAATTCATGGCTCTGAGTTTATTGTTAGGGTGTTTTCAGATAATTTAATTAGAAATAGCTGAGAGTAGTCAACAGACAACAGTCCAGTTTACTTTACATAGATAGTTGGTTCTCAAAAACCTCAGCAATCCACAGAATGTGACATTTAATCTTATTTATTATTTTGTTGTTGAGACAAATCTACTCCTAGCAGATTCCCTTTTGTGGATTCAAAGAAATCGAATGTCTCTCCCTCCAGGTGAAGTTGTACATTGTTTCTAGGTGACCCCTGGGCAGAAACTGTCTCTGACTCCTGCAGACCTATGCTGTCCTTGAGAGGACACAAGTTACAGGTTAGGACAGCTTTGTTCTGCCAAGACAGAATAAGTTGGTCCTTAATTATTCCTGGGTTACAATATTCCTGTGTGCCAGAATATCCTGGACCGGAAGGCTGAAGACATATGCTCCAAGTTCCTGATATACAGGGGCTGTATAAGTAGGCAGCTGTCTCTACAACTTGTCTCAGTTCTGGAAGCTGTGATAGGCTTCCTATATTTTCAGATAATATTGGTTGTTCTTGGATTTCTGATGGGTCTGAAAGATTAGTTATAGCCTCCTAGTCAATCCAGGATGATGGACTGGATGTTAGGTGTATCTTAGACTTTATAATTTACAAAATGGTAATAGTTGTGCTCAATTTATATTTGACAGATAAGGTTTTTTAATTTGAATAGTAAGGGTGAAATGTAGCAGAATTTTCACCTAATTAATTTAAATATTAATAGGACAAGAAGCCTGTGATTTGGCAGTGGAAAGGGAAAGCAGGCAGAGAATTTTAGAGATGGGAGAGAAAGGACAGAGAGGGGAAGGAAGGAAGACAGAGGAAGAGAAGATGATTCAGATTCCATGTGGCTTTAAATAGCTACAGGTAGCTATGAATATCTTATAAGAGATGGATAATTACCGGACAATTTGTCTTATCTAGGTGAGCACCTTATATCAAAATCAATTGGCTTTGAGTTCATTGTGTGGGCGTTTTGTGGGGTGAGAATTTACTGATAGAAATCTGACTTTTAAATTACAAACCTCTAGAGTTCTGATTTTACTGGTTTCTGGGATTTGGGACCGCTGACCACAGGGGTGGATGGCTGGGAAGGTGAACAGAATCCGCAGCAAGGGAACCGTGAGATGGGCGGTCTCTGCTTGGGGCTAGCCGTGGAGGCAGCAGGGTCACTGGGGCCCCAGAGGAGCTGGCGATAGTGCAGGATGGTGCATTTTAAAATATTTCTTGCAACATTGACTAACAACTGAGAGCACTACACCTGAAGCCCAAAATTATTCATTTCTTCAGAAGAGTGTCACGACAACATTTCTGCAGTTAGAAAGAGGCATGAGACAGCTTGTCAGCACCATGTATGTGGTCCGGTGCATTTTAAATGTGAGTTCTCCAGTAAAAAGCACAAAAATATGGAGAGGGAGGGAGGGAGGGAGGGAGGGAGGGAGGGAGGGAGGGAGGGAGAGAGAGAGAGAGAGAGAGAGAGAGAGAGAGAGAGAGAGAGAGAGAGAGAGAGAGAGAAAGTATACTTATTTACCATGAGATTATGAGATTGAAACTGGAATGCAGAATGTTGTCCTGATCAGCATCTGGCAAGGATATGTTGTGGAACAGCTCCTTGTTTAGTCTCTCTCCCTGCCCACAAATGATTGTACCACATCACAGTATCAACTTGGAAACTATAAAATTTAGTGAGTCAAACAACTGGGGATTTTGTTGTTGTTTTAGAAATACTTCCTTCCTCAGTTACTTTAACACATTTCACATAAATCATAATAGAAGATTTGGTGAATCACACATTCCTCCTTTACCACAGTTCCCTTTCCCTTCTTAGTGGCAATTGTTTTCACCTCTTTCCATTGTACTTTCTACACACATTCTCTTAAACAAGTTTTATCATTTCACATCAATATATACTCTCATGCATCTGACTAGCTTCTCTTGTTTCTAGCCTAGAGATAGCTCACACTACCACACATTTCCTTCCAGTTTTTAAGGGACTAGTTCCCTAATACTGTATCATGTCAGTAATTGACAGAATACACGTAACTGCATGGTACATCTTTCGTCAATATTTACCCTGTGAGGGCAATCATCTTCAGTCCCACAGAAGACCCAAGGAGGATACCAGTTACTTTATACATATGGCTATAGTTACTTCAGTCTAAATGCAGTCAAAACTCACGGTCCAAGCTACCATTAAATTGCTTGTATCTTCACACAAAGTTTAGTTCCTTATAACACAATGCAGGATGATTTTCATGGCCTCCTTCCTGTGTTCCAGGTAGAGGTGACATGGGTCCCTGTAGATGCTCCTTTCCCCATGGGAAAAGGATTTTGAGTCTTACAGGAATAGAAACAATTTCTTCATTTTGATGGTTGTTTTGCTATGAGACTTGGTTGCTGGGGAAATGTCTTCCTCATTTCCCATAGTCTGGGTACACATGAGTTCTTGGTACAACTTCTGAGAACAGCTTCTTCCTTGCTCCTCTCCTGTGCTGTGAAATTTCCCCCACACATCTAGGTAGACATATGGGACAAGATCTCTTCTGTTCTCTCTTCCTTTTCTTTCTTAACAGTAATGACAGGGAATGGTGGTACATAGCTTCAATCCCAGCTTACAGGAGGCAGAGGCAAATGAATCTCTGTGAGTTCAAGGTCAGTCAAGTTTTTAAAAAGTGTTTTTTTCTTTCTCTAGTTTTATAATTTATACACTTTTACCAGACTTGATGGCACCGTGTGACATACAGTCACTCTGTAATATTTCCTTGGAAACCAGACACATGATCTGGTGCCTTAATATAAATTCAGTTTTTGTTACTCCATAGCATGCTATTTTCTATTTGTCTACTATTATAAATGATTCCACAGTGAATGAGTTTTTCTATATATCATTTCATACATGTGTGCAATGTTAAATGGGTTCAAGTGGAATTAATTAATGTGTCAAAGGTCTCTATTTGCTTTTCATTTATTGAAAGTAGATTTTTTCCCCTCATACAGTATATCCTGATTATGGTTTCCCATCCATCTCCTCTCACAATTACTCCCCATCTCCTCTTCCACCCAGATCTACTCCTTTCTGTCTCAAATTAGAAGATAAACAGGCTTCTGAGGGATAGTGATTATACAACCCAGGATGACCACACCAGGAGTGGACCCCACCCACAATGGACTAGGCCCTATCACAAATTAATAGAATGCCCTTCAGGCTTGCAGACAGCCTGATCTTAGGAAGGCAATTTTTTCCCCTCAACTGAGGTTTCCTCTTCTCTGATGATCATAGCTTGTGTCAAGTTGACATAAAACTATCCAGCACAGATGGAAACATCACGTTTAGGGCTGAGTGTTCCAAGGTCTCTCACTCCAGACATATTGTCTGGCTCTGGGTCTCTGTCTTTGTTCCCATCTGCTGAAGGAGGAAGCTTCTCTGATGCTGGCTGAGCAATGAGCAGAACTATAAGCATAGCAGAATTCCATTAGGATTCATTTTTATCACTACATTCTTTCAGTAGGACAGTACTCTTTGGTTTTATCCTCATTCCCGGCTATCTAGTTTCAGGTTATTGGTCACCCAAGCAGAGTTAGATATAGGTTCCATCTCATAGAGTGGGCCTCCGTTCAGATCAGATACTAGTTCAGCTCACTGACTTCATTCTAATCATTGGCACAGGGAAATACATTTTTAACAGAACACCATTAATACAGGCACTGAATCAACAACTAATAAATAGGACCTCATAAAACTGAAAGGCTTCTGCATACCTGGCAAAGGATATCATTTTTCAAAGTGGAAGTCTACAGTGTGGGAAAATTTTTTTTACCAATTGCACATCCAACATAGGGCTAATATTCAAAATATATAAAGAACTCAAAATAGTAGATATCAAAAAATAAGTAACTCAATTAAAAAATGTGGTTCAGATCTAAAAAGAGAATTCTCAAAAGAGGAAACTCAAATGGCTGAGATACACTGAAAGAAATGGACAACATTCTTACCTATTGGGGGAAAATGCAAATCAAAGCTACTTTAAGATTTCACCTTACACGTTCAAGAATGTCCAAGATCAATGGAACAAGTGACAGCTCATGCTGCCAAGGAAGTGGAGCTATGGAGACACTCACCCTTTGCTAGGGGAAGCTCAAGGAAGACAGATAACAATCTACCTAAAGATCCAGCTATGCCACTCTTGTACATGTAACCAAGATACTTCATCCTACTACAGAGACACTTGATCAGCCATATTTCATTGCTGATCTGTTCCCAATATCCAGAAAGTGGAAAGAACTTAGATGATGTCTCTCAAGAGAGGAATGTGTAAAGAGAATGTGGCACATCTACACAATGAATATTAGCTGCTAAGTCAATGATAACGAAGCTATAATCCTTAGAAGCAAAGATATTAGATATAGAGTTAGGGGCTGTTTTGTTGTGTGAAATAATTAAAAAAAAAAAACAAACCAACCAACCAAACAAACAAACAAAAAACAGGATCCTGCCAACCCTCTGGCCATGCCGGACCTCCAGGCTCCTTTTAGGCCAACACTCCAGCGCCCTTCCCCACCACCTCCAAGTTTCTCTTGCTTCCACAAAAAGCCTCATACATCCCATTGTCAGCCACCTCAACGCCTAATTATCCGGCAGAGTCAAGACTCTTAAAGCTTAATTAACCAATCAGATTTATATATCAATAAAAATCACAACTTACAAGATGTCAATGCAGTCATTTCAGAGCCAATTGATAATGATAAAAGCTTTATCCCAATATTTCTAACCTTGTGAAATCATAGCTATTTATGCTGGTAATCGCCATGTGACTTACCATCAGCAGCAATCTCCTTTCCTCTCCTCTCTCTCCTCTCTCTCTGCAACTCTTAGCTCCACCTCCCGTTTCCCTGTCCAATCACAGACCTCCTCTGCACTAATGTATTTGGAAAGGAAAAAATCCTTCGACACTCTTTACCATTAATTTAACAGCTAATATCCATATATAAACAAATACATACTATATTTGTCTGAGTCTATATTACTCATTTGGGATGATTTTTTTCTAGTTCCATCCATTTATCTGTGAATTTCATGATTTTATCTTTTTAACATCTGAGTAATATTCCATTGTGCAGATGTACCACATCAAAATAAAGCTTATACCTATATATCAACCTGTACATTTTGTATACATTGTAAAGTTGGGTAAAATGACTGCAATATTCTGTTAGTTCAGATGAACAATGGCAATCAGTACCCATGAGTATAGGATTGTTACACAACTCAATTCTATATTAAGCATATAATGTATGTCCAATATATATGCCCTTGAACTGTTTAGAACAACAACAAAAAAATACTCTTTCCTCTCTTCCTATGAAACCTATGGGACCAGGACTGAGAATATTGACTTTTTACTGTATCAAGAATTCTTAATTCTAAGAGTTCATCAAAGGGATCAAAATAAATTAATTTCCTGATTCTTTTTATTGGTGATCATGACTTTCATCAAAAGCTTCCCAAGGATATAATAATTTACGACATGTTCAATCCAAACCTCAACTGACTTTAAGGTTCATTCCAGATAGGACCCCTCTCTGCTCCTTCATGAACTGTCTTCTTCTGTTAACCCTGCCCTCAAGGTCCTTTGAGTGGCTATTACATTGCACAGCTTTGCAGGGACACAGCGATGAGTTGGAAGCTGACAGTAAATAAAGAAAGGTAAAATTTGTGTGAACTTTTGAATTGTTAGATATAACTTAAGCTTTCTTAGTACAAGTTATATATGTGTGTGGAAATGTAAAAAAAAAAAAACAATATAAAACTTACATTTATTTAGTTTATTAATACTAAATATTTATGTTTAGAACCTAATCTGATATGATGGGTATGGGATGTGCGTGCGTGTGTGTGTGTGTGTGTGTGTGTGTGTATGTATGTGTGTGTGTGTATGTGTGTGGTGGGGTGTGTGTGTATGTGTGTGCCTGCAGGTGTGTGTGCACATGTGGGAAGCCACTTTTTCCAGTGCCGTTGCAAGACGGCGCTGGCAGGAAATATTTAGTCCTGGTAAACAACTTTGACACACGTGCAAACAACTTTGACACACGTGCAGTTGGTAAACAACTTTGACACACGTGCAATACGGCTTCGCTATGACTCAGCTTTGGCATGCTAATGAGGTGCACCTTAGTTCTCCTATCACAATGCGACACGCCCCTAAGCGAGGGCTGCTGGGCTATATAAGGGCGGCAAAAGACAGGCTGGGGCAGAGGGGCCCTGGGATAGAAGAAGAAAAGCAATCTGGTTGTGTTGCCGCGTCTTTCCTCATTGGTTGAGTTAGGCGCCGACAGTTGGTGGCCTGTCTGGGGACAGTTCAGAACTCTCAGCATCAGGAGTGGTACCGAAAAGCTGTACAATAAAGAGTGTCCGCAGAAGAATCCTGTTGCCGTGCGTCGTTCTTGCTGGCGAGACGATAGGCGCGCGACATGCACATGTGTGCATGTCTACATGGAGGCCAGATATGGACATCTGGTGTCTTCTACTGCAATTTTTCATTTATTGTTTACAAGGTAGGGTTTATCTCTGAACCCAGATCTCACTGACTGGCTAGAATAACTAGCCAATGAGCTCTAGGTATCCTCCTGTGTGCCCCGCCCATCTCCATAACCACCAGACTCCCAGATCCATGTAAGCACAGTAGGCTTCTACTTGGGTGCTGGGGATCAGTCTTCATTCCTAATGCTTGTGGAGCAGGCATTTTTAACCCACTGAGCCATCGCATCAGCCCCATGGATTATGTTTTGATTAAATTTATTTTGATGTTAAAATTTTAACTCTATTGGGAATTAGCTGTTTCTTTATTCTTTCACAAAGCATAGGTTGAGCATTTGCCTTCTCACAGGAAGGGCATCATTATCACATTGGGCAGCTGTCACTCTGCTGTCTAGCTTTGATCACTCTCGAGCATTTCATCACTATACTCTGAAGTTCATGAAATAACTCAGACTGCTTTCAAAGGGATTACATCACAGTCTCTAGGCAATCCTTTTTTTACCACATGATTTTACCTTATTTATGTTGGCAAGTTCAGTCTTTCTACAATCCTTGACCTGTACAGCCATGTCACTCAAGAGAGGGTCAGAATGATCACCTCCCAGGCAGCGATTTCCTGAAGCTTTCTCTGTACTCACTCAATGTTCTACCCTCTTAATGTCTTTGTTATATCCTCACTTTGGTTGTCTGGTTCCCTCTGAAGATTGTTCAGTTGCATAAATTATCTAATAGACTCATCAGGGGAAGAGAAGGAAGAACCGCAGGCAGGGCTGGCTCAGGGTGAGGCCTGTGGGCAGACCGTCGTGCTCAGTTACCGAGTATCAGAGGAATGCCATGATTGGTAATTGGTCAGGGATTATACTGCACATCTGGTATTTGTACAACGGGTGTGGGCTAAAGAGCAAAGCGGCAGACCATACTGCATACAGTTAGTCATCTAATCTACAACAAAAATGGTGGCGAACAATCTTCACTAACATGCATTGACTGAAACTCACGCATGTAGGCATGCTGCAAGCAAGGCCTATCTTGCTATATGACTAAAAACTATGAATGTGTTTATTCACAAGTACTGCCATTTGGAAAGAAATATACAGCTCCTTTTGCTAAATATAGTTTAAAATGAGGGAAAAAAAGCATTGACCAAATACTAGGATCACACAAAAGATAGATCATTCCTTGGGCCAGAGTGTTATCACATAATATGCCACACCACTACTCACACAAAGCTTTCTGAGTCAGGCATTTTTCTAAGAACTTTCCAAATAGTATCTGTTTAATCAACTTAACAACAATGAGATAGCTAATGCCATTTCCCCTTCTTAAAGAGGAAGATAGTTCTCTTGACCAAGGTTATACTACATGCAAACTCCACAGCAAGTTTAAAACCGAAAGAGTTCAGCCTTGGGAGATCTGTGATCAACCATTGCAAGTGGCCACCTTGTCTCCTGGGCCTGTGTTTCTAATTCTGTAAAGTAACACATTACCTGGTTATTGCTTCTCTAAGCAGAGCTAGGCTTCCTTCGCTTATTACCATTTATGACTACAGATTTTAAAATCAATATACAATGCTGAAGCTGGGCACCTTGGGGATTAGTGTGGCTCCACAGAGCTCCCAGGAAAGTTTGTTTAGAGTGATGGTGATTGCCAAGGGTTAGAGGGAACTTTCCTGATGGTCTGATGAGTGGGTTTGGACACTCAGAAGGTTGGGTGCTAAGTTAAAACCTCCTCATGAAGGACTTACAAACGGCAGTCACCCAGGGGTTGAGATGATTATGTTCCACTCCTCGTGAAGAAAACACTCAAACCAGCTCTACTGAAACTAGCCTTGCAGAAATGCACTCTGCTGTCCGCTGACCTGAAAATTATAAATGTAAATCTCGATGCCCCTGATAAACATGTTGGTAGAAGAAACAGCTATTAAATAGAAACAGTTGACTGAACATACCCCTGTTATTTCCTGTTAAAAAAAAATCTGTTTGGAGAATACCAATAATCAAATAACTTAATCTGAGTCCTTGGCATTGCAGCGGAAGATTAAAACGGTTGTTTATTTTTAAATCTCCTTGTGTTTCGTTGTCACTTCCTGAATGTCAGCTTGGTGCCTAGCAACAGCCAGCCCTCCTGCTTTCTCTGCTCTCCTCTTCTCTCTTAGACAAAGAACAAGGAAACATCAAAGGTTAGGCGGGTTGCTACTAGAAATAACTAATTTCATACGGCACCAGGAAAGAGCCGGGAGATGGCCATTCGTGACGATGGAGGAGCAGGCAGACACTAGTCCGCTCTGCCCACCATCTTGCTCCCCTTTCTGACTCTGCTTCCGGTGGCTGATGAGCAGAGCATCAAAAACCTATGCAAGGGATCTTGCTTCCCAAATCACTGCTTTTAAAGAGAGGGTCAAAAGGATGAGAACAACACTGAAGAAAAATTAAACAAATCTAGCATAGTGGTGTAATTGTCATCCTGACAGAAACTAGGTGACATGGAAGATAGGCCTGTGGACATGCCCATGGGGGTTATTTGATTATGGTGATTGAAGTGGGAAGCCCTGACCTGGGCACCACCCCCAGGCTGGACTCCTGAAGTGAGCAACAGTGCACACTCATTGCTCTCCTCTTAAAACTGTGGGTGTCTTGTGACAAGTGGCAACATGGCCAGCTTCCTCAAATCCTTTCTGCCTTGATTTCTCTGAGAGGATGAAATGAACCCTGAAGTCTGAGCTGAAAATGTACCCTCTCCTCCCTAAGTTACTTTGGTCAGAGAACTTTATCATGGTAACAGAGAGAAAACAAGACAAGTGTGAAAGGGACAGGAACTAGAGGCAAGAGAGAGCTGTATGCTCTGTAGCCAAAGCAACAATGTCAAGACTCCTCCATAGGAAGAGAGGGCTGATGCAATGAGCTTTGCACTTTTTTTTAGAATGTGTACTGAACTTATGTCTGAGACATTCCATATTGGGAATTTTAGGGTTGCTCCATTTCTTTCCTTTCCTTTCCCCTTCCTCCTCCTTTTCCTCTTCTTCTCCATCTTCCTCTCCTTCTTCCTCCTCTTCCTCCTCCTTCCTCCTCCTCTTCTTTCTTCTTCTCCTTGTCCATTATCTTCCTCCTTACTTATTATATCATCATCATCAATATCATCATCATCATCTTATTATTATTATTATTATTATTATTATTATTCAGGTCTAGGCTAAAATGCCCTTTCATAGAGGTTTTCCATGTTCATCTAACATAGATGTTTTTCCTTAATTCATCTCTCTCACTTATCCCATTTAATTTTCTTGATAACACTAAACAATTAGTCATTTTCTTGGCCCATCAATTTTGTACTATCTGTGGCTTTGCCCACAGAAAAGCAGAAGCTACACGAGGGCAGGAATCTTTTCCTTCTTGGTCACTCGTGTATTCCAGAAGCAGTGCCTTGGGCATGTGGTCGCTATTTTGAGAGTAGCTACATGATGATGTATCACTTTGATACATCATCAATGCTCATACATAGTGCTTAGTATGCACCAGTCATTTAATAATCCATGCATGGGTGCATGCCTGTGTGGATGCCTATGCATGTTGCTTCTTTTTGTAGTACTAGGAAATAGGCCCACCGCATGCTAAGTAAACACGTACCTGCAGAGCTAACTCTAAGCAAAGTTGTTCAGTTTCTGATGTAAGTGAATGAGTAAAACTTACTACTTTTTAAATAGAAGTGTGGATGTGAATTTATAGTTGTCCACCTTTGCTTCCAATTGCTACTGCATTAATTTCTAGAAACTTGGCTCTAAAGCTTTGCTTTATAATTTTCTGACAGGGATTCTCTAGGCTCCTGGTGCTTGCAAAGATGCATATAGAAATGTATTCCTTTTAGAAGACAGGGATATCTGTGGCTTTGATCTTTCTGGCTTCCAGATGTTGCTGTCTGTAGGCACAAGGTATAGACAGATTTTCCTCATGCAATTTCTCTCTGACACCAACTTGCTGCCCTGCTATCTACTTCTGTTTCTCAAAACCCTTATAATTAATTGCTTTAGATTCACCCACATAATCCAGAATAATTTAACTACCACAAGAGCTTTGGCTTAACATCTGCCTGGTACTGTTTAGATACAATGAAACAGATTTACCTGTGATAATGATTAGGCTACTGGACTGGTTGGAGAATTTATTTTATTCACCATAATCTCACTTGGTATGATGCCAGGAACAAATTATACTTGTCTGGAACAGTCCTATGGAAACTGTATCTCTGATGCTTCAAACATGCACTTTGTGATCTTGTTCTAGAGAGTAGCTCCCTATACATAATCTCTCCTTTTTTCATCTTGTAACTATGGTCTGAATGCATAAAAAATACAATTTTTCAGAAACCTGGCTATGAGTTTATACTAATACCTCCTCCACATACAAGCGACCTGACATCAAGCAGACACTGATGTCTCGGGACAGGCTAAAACTCTACTTCCGTTGTTAGTCGAAGATAATTATAATCAGAGAAAAGTACATTCCACTCTGATCAGCAGAATTAGTGTATCGTATAAGGAGATGTAATTCAGTGGGAGCCAAGTGAGTTACACCATTGTTAGAAGGACGTGTACTAAGACTACAAGGATAGCTGAGGGGAAAGAGTGTTATGGATTCCAAAAGCTACATTTACCACCGATAATTCTTTTCATTTTCTTAAACTGGTCTATACAATTAAACAAACCCAGGGGCCTAACACATTAATGTGCAGCCTATATATCCCATCTTCCTGAGCTCTGCGGTTTTTTTTCTGGCATTAGTTATAAAGACATTAGTGCTGTATTTGCACAGCATGCGATGGTGTTCCTAGCAGGCTGAAGAGTGCTGCCAATGACTAATGCCCTCGAAAACTCTGAACCCTGTGTGTTCATGTCTAATAACTGAATCAGCAATAGCTGTTCACCTGTTTTCTATTTAAGATTACAGCCAAGCTGTAAAAAAGCTACTGGCAGCAGGAGTCAGTCAGCACTGGTAACTATGACTGCAAGACCTGCAGGTTCCCACAGTTCCCAGAAACGTTAGAAACAATGCTGGTCGATAATATATTTTTAAGGTGATCAACCTTAAACAGGAGCATGCAAATGTTCTCAAATCTCATTTTCTTTTCATTGAATCATTCAACACCAGTCTCAGGTCTTGCCTAGGATTCTATCTCTGAGAAGTTAATACTCCAGAAGGATGAAAAACGTCTCACGGCTGGCCCTTCTCATGCGGAGCTATCCTCTTTTTGTGATGGAAGCTGGACTATTTCTCATGTCAGCGCTGTGTCTTCTGGGGAACTTCAGGAGAAGCCAGGTGACCTCAAACTTGTGTTTTCCAGCCCAGCGACATAGTGCGGTCTCAAGGGTCCCCTCTACTCCATTTTCCCAGAACCTATGTAGAAACACTCAGGCAAAATTCACAGGACAGCAGATGTTTCTTAAGCTCTAGAAAATAGTGTCATTCTCAGGAACTACTGGCTAGTCTGATACTCTCTCGTGGCCATCTTTCCTATCCATGCAAGTATGAAGACCATCAAAGGCACCTATAGTGTTTGACCTATAACTTTCCAAGAAAATACAAACAATTGGTAAGAGAAGATGGTAGAGAGCGTCATGATCAGAGAGGTCACCTGTGAGGATTTTAGTGCCAAAGGTGTCTGGCACTGAAAGGGATGGGAAAGACCCTTCTCTGGACTTCACTCAGCCCTAGAATCCCACCAAGACACAGCAGCTTCCTAGGTCTGTGAAGATGAAGATCATAACTCAGGAACTTTAGAACAGGTTAATCTGTCATAGCTCATGAAGTCAAAAGTGTTGGCAGGGCACTGCTCCCTCTCAAAACTCTAAAAGAGAGTCCTTCCATCCCTTCCATTTATGGATGTGTCAGTCTTCTACAGGTTGATGCATCAATTCTATGTTTCCACCTTGGTTTTGACATGGTGGCTTTCTTCCCAGTAGCTCTGAATCAATCAAAATCATATCTTGCCCTCAATCTCGCTTTCTCTTCGGTTTCTTCACATGTGTGTGTACATGTGCTTGTGCATTTTGTGTGCAAAAGCCAGAGCTCATATCAGATGTCAACCTCAAGTCTATCACATTCCATTTTATATTTAAAGATTGTTATTTACTATTGTTAGTGTGAGTTTAGGGCCTGCATCCATGGACCGATTAATGTGTGGAGCTCCAACTATGACGGTGAAGTTGAGTCTGTACATCCAGTTACACGGGGTCCAGGTATTGAACTCTGGTCTTCTGGATTGTATGACAAGCTCTTTGTTGACTAAATGGTTTGTCCAGCCTCTCCTGATCCTTCTTCATAGAGACACCAGTTCCATGATTTCTTTACAGAGGTGTTCCATCTAATACCCCTGTAAAATTCCAGGAGACAAATGACACTAGGCTACCGGGAGGGACTGTAATCACATGGTTTCTAAATCTCTCTTTTGCATGTCTACTCCCTGAGACTCATCTGTATTAGTCAGAGTTCTCTAGAATCACAAGACTTATGCATAGTCTCTCTATAGTAAGGGAATTTGTTGATGACTTAAGGTTTGTAGTCCAACTCCCAGCAATAGTCAGCAGCAGCTGTGAATGGAAGTTCAAGGATCTAGCAGTTGCTCAGTCCCACAGGGCAATTAGACTAAGAAGAGAGAGAGTGAATCTTCCTTCTTTCAATGTCCTTATGTAGGTCTCCATCAGAAGGTGTGGCCCAGATTAAAGGTGTGTGCCACCATGCCCGCATCTGGGACTTGCTTTGTCGCAGATGACCTTAAACTCAGAGATCTCCCCTTCTTAATCTGCTGGGATTCATAGCCACTATGCCTCAAGATCTCTATGCCAAGATCCAGGTCAGAAACCTGTATCTCCCAGCCTCCAGATTAGGATCACAGGTAAGCCTTCCAATTCTGGATTGTAGTTCATTCTAGATATAGTCAAGTTGACAACTGGGATGAGCTACACAGGGTATGATGGGAAATGTAAGTAAAGTTTGGAGGCTCCTGTACCTAACCAGGCGTCTTTCCCCCCTGCTGTACCCACTCGCTTCCCACCAGCCATGTTTCTCAGCAGGACTCCAGGGAGGTTGGCTCCATTCTGGTTCCCCTCCCCTAGAAATAGAGATATCAAGGAGGCTCTCCTCCTTCCCTAGAGGGCACTACAAAGCTTCAGCTGAACCTCCAAACAAACTTTAGAATACACTTTTATATTGACTAGAGAGGTAATATACGATTTAAAAACAAATACATCAGAATATTAAAACCCTGAACAATCCTAGCTGATCTCTCCTAAAGGCTGTTAGGTAACGCATCTAAACATTACCGTTCAGATGAATTACCTAACAGCCTTCCTCTATGGAACATACAATCTACCCTTTGCAAATGATTAGGACAAGACTGCACAGATTGCTTCCCCCACCCCACTCCCTGGATCTCTGGCTCACAGAACAGAAGAAACTCTTGAGTATAATTATCTGACCTCACACCTATGAAACCACAGTGTCTCTGTAACTTGCTGTTTCCTCATTATCTCTCCTAATTCTCTTCTCAAGCCATTCACCAAAGTCTCTCTAGAACATTGCAGTAATGGCTGCATGCTAGTTCACATTATGTGTCTGTAGATAATTCAAGCAATTCTATGTTACAGATATGTCACATCATTTTTAATGAAACAATAATGAAGTAATGTATAATTTTAGTTACAAATCTACCTGACTAGCTCTAATAGTCACTGCTTAATCAAAAGACTCCTGCTGTAGTCTTATTGATATATATGTGTGTGTATATATATATGTATATATATATATAAGCCACAAAAATCTTATAACAGTTTTCAATGTTACTATCTCTTTTACCAAACTCTTCAAACACTGTGCATTAATTATCTCAGCTCCAACTAATTTGAAAAGCAGACGACAGTATTGTCTTATTGGATTTTAATCTGCATATCTTTAATTACTAGTGAGGTTAGAGATTCCTATGTACATTTATAAATTAATATCTTTCCTCTTCTGTAATTGAGCCCTGAAATTAGTTTTTTTCCCTATTGGGAATTTCCCCTTAGTACTTTCGATTTAAAAATGTATTTAACTGATTTATATTGAGTGTTTATAATGTGCAAGACAGTTGGCTTGAATGAGAGAAAGAATATTGAACAAATAGGATTGGTAGCCGCTATTACACAATCTTTTTATGTGTTGAGATCATTAACCACTTATGATAAGTCAACAATATTTCTATTAATTTGTCATTTTCAAAATTTGGGGTATGGTTGCTTTTATAGAAACATTTAGAAAAAATGTACATTTTTCTGAGAAGGGACAGGAAAAATGTTATATGTAATGAAAAACTCCCTCATTCTTTGATTTGTCTGCATTTTTGCTCTTTTCAAATAAAATTTTTGCTTGGATTTTATCTTGTATTTCATGAGATTTAGAATTTTATTTTTCTATGATTCATAATTAGTCATTCTAGTGACAAGTATTAATGATCTAACATGTTTCCAGTGTTTATTGATAAATCAGATTTATTAACCACCAACATTGTAGCTTCCTATACTGAACTAGTTAGGTTTAAAGCATCAACTTCCCACAGCCTGCAGTCATCTGAGAGAGAGAGAGAGCTTCTGTTGAGGAAGGGCTCATATTAAACTGGCCCGTGAGCATGGGGGGAGGTGGGGAGGGGGTTGACTTGATTGTTAGTGCTGTGCCTTGCCATGTGCAAGCAGGCCTGAGTCGACTTCCGGCCTTGCCTGCCTTCATTGATGAACCATGGAGTTGTAAGCCAAACAATGAGCCTTTCTTCTCATAAGTTGCCCTTGAATCATGGACTTGTCACAGCAGCAGAAATGAGGCTAAATAAAACAACCACCATCCTTGTTCTGTGTGTTCCTGGGTCAACATTACACACTTGGCTGCAAAGGTTTTGTGTTTTAATATACATCACAGCAAATTTTAGCTCATTTGTCCAATCTCTCTCTCTCTGTCTCTGTGTCTCTGTCTCTCTGTCTCTCTGTCTCTCTCTCTCTCTCTCTCTCTCTCTCTCTCTCTCTCTCTCTGTGTGTGTGTGTGTGTGTGTGTGTGTGTGTGTGTCTGTGTTTCACTAACTTCACATTTCTGATTCAGACTCAAAATTTCCACTGGCATTTTTATTGAGATATGTTGTAGTAAATAATCTCAAATGAGGGTTTCTACCCTGCCTTTGGTCATTCAGTTCCCAGACAAAAGACACACAATGTTTATTTCTATAATCAGCCTTAATCAGCCCTGGAGCTAAGCAGATATTAGAAGCCATTTCCCCTTTAATAACCCCAAATTATAACTTGCTATGTTCCATCTCGGCTGCTCTTAGCTGCCACTGGACAGCCCTTGTGGCTATGCATTCAGAACCCACTTCCCCCATGACAGCTTCTTCCTCTCTTCACCTTTTCCTTCCGTGTGTGGTCCTCTCAGAGCCAAAGCCTGAGTAACCTAAGAACCCTGCCTATCTCTCTTCTGCCCAGCTAATTTGCAGGGCAAGGTTACAGAGCATCTTTTGGATATGTCACTTGGATACAGGCAGAAGCTCTTGTCCCTTTCTCTGGGTTGGGGGAGGCAATCAGGCCCGGGGGGGGGGCAGTATTTAGCATTATAATACAAGCAACAGACAAAACCTCAACAGGGATAGGCAAGATTTTCAATTTGCTGAGGCCCTTAGCAAACAAGACAACTGGAAAGATAGGACCTGAGGTTGTCATCCCAACACCATGGTACTGAGGCCAAAACCCACTTGCCCCTAGCAGGCATCCTACTGCATGCAGCATGTAACAGGCAGCATTGGTCAAGGGGCCTTACCTCCTGGTGGGTCTTCCTCAGAATCTTATTTCCAAAGCTTTTGAATGTATTAACTTTTTCTTCTCATTTTCAAGTGGCAGTTGAAGAGTAACAGGATATAATTTAATTTATATGCAAATGAAATTATTTTTTCATTTACATTGCGGTCAAAGATGAAAAAAAAGAACCACCTCTTGGTCTGGATTATTAGAAGCAAAGAGACTTCAAGAAAGAATGATTTTTCTTTCATTGACCAAAGATAGAATCCTAAATTATGTTTGCATTTCCTTATTTAATGGCATGGTTACATGAAATCAGACATGTTACATGATTACATTATCTAAAAATGTCCAGAGTTTTCCTACTCAGAAACTTTTAGTCTATTTTTGACTCACAAAATTTCTTTTATCCAATCACCGTGTTCATATCCTCATCATAGTATTTTTTCCTCAGCCATTTTGGGAGGTCCCTAAGCCTTTAGAAGAGTGCTAGTAAACGTGTGCAGCCTTTCCCAGCCCTTGATAGAGTCACTTGCCTTTCCATTGCTTTATTTATACTTAAAAATAATTCTGAAATTTCTTACTTTCCCCCAAATCATTCACATCCTAATTCTTCTAGTATGGCACCCCTGTACACATGGACTAATCTTGATTGATGTGTAGCATCTGTGTCTGATATACAGGGCCACACAGCTAAACCAGTAGAACACTGCTTGATGTTTGATTGAATACATCAATTCTCAGGAGCATGCGATTAAATCCTTTTACGAAATGGATTTGAACAGGTGGCTTGGGCTTAATGTTACCCATAAGCAGTTTGATCTGCTTTAAATCTAGAAATTCTTCAAAGGCACATATGCTGTAGGCTTGCCCTGCACCCAGATCTTAGTTTTATTAGAAAGTAGTGGGGCTTTTACAGGGAGGGGTCTGCTGGGAAGGGAATTGTGCCACTCCGGTGTCTGTGTTTGTTTCTCTCTTTTTCTACTCCCTGAACTTTGCCCTGCAGAACATTCTCTTTCTATGGTATGTGACACTGCCACAAACTCAAAAGCGAAGAGCATCAAGAACAACAAAATCTGCACCATTCCAAACCTGCAAGTAGAAGTGAATCAATTCTTTTAAAAGATTGATTATTTTAGGTATTTGTTAGATATTTGTTATAGTTAGAAAACAGGGTAGAATATTTTAAATAAGTAAAGACTTACCTAGAAACATATGTGGTTATTGTAAATAATGACTATTAAAGTTTTTAATGACCTACTGGTGCATGCGCAGTCTATCAACTTTTATACTGTTTTTTTTTTATCTATTCACTTTACATTCTGCTCACTGGCCCCCTCCAGGTCAAACCCTCCCACAATCTTTTCTCCATTCTTCTCTTCTTCTCTGAGTGTGTGGGGCCCCCTGGGTATCCCCCCTCACCCCCCCCACCCCGACCATGGCACTTCAAGTTTAGGACGTATCTCACATCCAGGCAACAGCTTTAGGCATAGCTCCACTCCAGCTGTTCAGGATCTCATGAAGATCAAGCTGCACATCTGTAGCATATGCATGGGGAGGCCTAGCTCCAGCCCCTGCATGTTCTTTGATTGGGTTTCAGACTCTGAGAGCCCTAAGGGTCCAGGTTAGTTGACTCTATTGGTCTTCCTGTGGCATTTCTATCTCCATTAGGGCCTGGAATCCTTCCTCCTACTCTTCCATAAGACTCTCCAAGCTCCATCCACTGTTTGACTGTAGATATCTGCATCTGTCTAAATCAGCTACTGAATGGAGCCTCTCAGAGGACAGCCATGCTAGGCTCCTATCTGCAACCATAACAGAGTGTCATTAATAGTGTCATGGATTGGTGCTTGCCCATGGGATGGGTCTCAAGTTGGGCCAGTTGTTGGTTGGCTGTCCCCCCAGTCTCTGCTCAATCCCCAGTCCCGGGATTTCTTGTAGATAGCATAAATTTGGGGTCCAAAGTTTTGTGGGTGGGTTGGTGTCCCTATCACTGCTGATTTTAAGGTACAGATCATCACCCCAGATGAAGAAGCAGGAATATATGGGAATCACATAACTTTCCCCAAAATATTGTCAAAATCAGTTTCCAAATTCCTATATCTTACTTCTATCTTGTGTTGATAACCATTGTGTAGTACCACCCCCCAAAACACTGTGACCCAAATATTGGCCAATAGCCTGACCCTGCTAACTTATTGTCAGACCAGTTGCTACCAATAAACATAGCAAAATTGAACTCAAAGAAGGTCGCGTAGGTAAGACTTAAGCTTCTTCTTGTCCTTAATGTTATGTACACGTAGTAGGTCCTAATCTAGAATTGCCAGATACAGCATAGAGAAACACAGGATACCCAGGAAAAGTATTGTAATTTTCAGTAAATATATATTAACATTACTCTTTTTTTTTTTTTTTTTTTTTTTTTTTTTTTTTTTTTTTTTTTTTGGTTTTTCAAGACAGGGTTTCTCTGTGCAGCCCTGGCTGTCCTGGAACTCACTCTGTAGACCAGGCTGGCCTTGAACTCAGAAATCCACCTGTCTCTGCCTCCCAAGTCCCTTAATCCCTTAATCTCTGCTGGGATTAAAGGCGCGTGCCACCACTGCCTCGCTGATATTACTCTTAAAAGCTGTGTGTATGTGTATAAAGCATGCACACGTTATAGTGCAAATGTTGAGATGTGAGAGCAAGTTGAATGGATTAATATTCTCCTACCATCTCTTCCAGGAATCAAACTCAGATCTGCCAGCTTGTCAGCAAATGTCTTTACCGCTAAGCCATCTCTGTAGCTCTGTGTTTAATACAAATATGTCCACGTAGTGTTTCAGCCTAATTAAAATGAAAACGTTTACTGTTCACCTGCTTCAAATGAAGATTTGGAGGTTGAACTGGCTGCCCTGTGTCATGACTATTCTTTTGTGGATATTCAGTCTCAGTGATCAAACTCAAAGGCCAGACGGGCATAGTGGGTCTAGCTGAGGACCAAATTCATTCTTAGCTGCTGCCTGTCTGACAGCCTTGGAGCTAACATTACGACTCAGCCAAAAATGCATGATTCCATGTAAAATCAATTACCAAGTCAGCTTCCCACGACTGAGTTCTCAGTGACCTTGAAAAATATTGTCCTTTGAGCCATGCCAAGTCAAAATCATGCAAAGAGTTGCCTAATTGATGAATAGCATTTAAAAGCAGCCAGCTCTATCTTACGAGCCTCGTGTTGGTCGCATCAGCAACAGCTCAATAAATAACTTGTTGGCTGACTGAGGGGATGTTGTTTAAAAAAAAAAGCACTGGATAATTTTCTTTGCTGTATGACCAGATGTCCTCTACAAGGGTGAGCACCGCTGAGCACAGCGGGCACACAGAAAGCAATCAGAGAAGTTGCTAAAAATTATTCAGTGAGAGGGAGAGAAGACCACATTCTCTGCATTCCATGCTGGATGTGCAAGCCCTGGAAATGGAATCTTCACAGCAGTATGGACAGAGCTATGCAGGGTCACACGTTTCCAGACTTGGTATTCAGCGGATAACTCTGTGTGAGACCTTGGGGAGGTTTATTTCCCTTGTACCCGGAAGTCGGCCTGAACACATGTTAAGGTCTCTCCTGCCTTTAGTTTTATGATTTTTCTGGGATGAAACAGGCCATTATAGCCTATCTCTGCTTAGGTATCAACTTGTTCCTTTTATTTCTTAACTATTCTAAGCAGAATACATACTTGGAAACCCAATGCCAATTTCTTACTAGTGTTCTTAGTCCTGAGAGAGTTCAACTAATTAAATTAATCTACATACTCTAGAGCCAATATAAGCCTTCATACATGTGTTCATTTTTAAAATTCAGTGAAGAGGAGGCTTTAGTCAGTAAGTACATAATATTATTAAAAATTGACTGCCAATTATGCGCTGTAAGGGGGCCCCACCTTCAGGAGGTTCTGGGCTACTTACAGAACTAAGAATGTAAACAAGTTGTTTCAACTAGTTGTGCCAAATGATGCTGTTTATGAAGAACTACTGTAGCCCAGAGAGTGAGCATCTCCTGGCTGGTCTCCCACAGAAGCCCAAGCTAGGAAATTGCCACAGAATAGAGGTATAAGATGCTTTTCATGCAGAAAGGATGAGGTTATTCAGCAGTAATGTACACATAGGCTTGAGAGTGCAGGGGAGGTGGATGACCAGATTTGATAGCTTCCAACAAACCAAAACCAAACCAAACCAAAAAAGCAAAAACCTACAGAATAGAAAACGAGAAATGAAGAAATGAAAAAGAAAGGCATAGGGAAGAACTGGAAAGATGGCTCAGTGGGTAAAGTGCTTGACTTCAAATATGCCTGAATTCAGTCATAAGAACACATTAAAACAAACAAAAAACCAAAAGCTCGGAATGGAGCACACTCTTGTAATCCCAGTGCAAGGGAGGCAGAGACAGCCTAGCCTACTAGGAGAATTAAAGGTCATTGACAGAGTTAAAGACTCTGCCAGTTGATGATGCATCAGGTCTCCAGTGTCCCGGAACTCCCGTTTTCATGGCTTATTTCCTGTCCCTGAGACAGCAGGTGTTCTTTCAGCAAGCCATCCTGAGTATAACCTGATGGACAGCAGCTGGCAATGATACCACACACCACACACACACACACACACACACACACACACACATCCTCATGGAACAGGAAATGTGTATTGTACTGATCTTTCTGTATTCTCATATTTTCTATGACCTTGAAGCCTTCTCATCAATAATGGTAAAATTTTGTCAGCTCCTATTTGTAGTATATTTTATTCTTTCATAGGGCCAGGAATTGACTCCTAAATACTATGGAAACTTTTTCCTTTCTCTGTTAGAATGAAGCGAGGTACAGGAATAGGAACAGATGGAAAAAAGGGCTGTAATTAGGGATGCGCAGAAATTGTGGCCTTCTTATTTGTATCCTTTTATTGAGAATAATGTATGAGCCTCCGTGTAATGTGTAATGTGGTCATCAATTTTCATTCTGCCAGCCTTTCGCTTGGCTGCTGCGGCCATTCTCATCCTCATCTTCAAAGGACACTGCCAGAATCACTCTCCCAGCCACCGCTTCTTCTCCCCAGAATGTCACCAAATCTGACCAGTCTACCCTTCCTTGAAACTGGGAATCACAGGTGGAGATCTATTGGCTCACTCAGCCAATCATCTTTTCCCAAGAGCTGTGCTCTTGGAAGGACAGCGAGCAGTCACGCATCCTATTATTATATAACCCAGTTCAGACAAGTATTCTGCTTCAGACAGCCTGGGTTTAAACCATTCCAGCTCATGGGAATGCACGATTCTGCCTCTGTCTTTCCTTGGTTGAATATGGGCTTTTTGTTGAGGACAGCAGGCAGAAAACAAAAACAAAACAAGACAAAACAAAACAACAAAAACATAAAAATAACGTAAGAAAGCTTTCTTGTACTTGCCATTTGACTGTTATCTAAATGTTTCCAATGCATGGGAGAGCTCAGAAATCTTTTTCCCCCATAACATTACAGTTTGAACATTAGTGCACAGAAGACAAATGAATGAGCAATCTATAGCTTGTGCTAGAATGAACCAAAGGATAACGATCCTGGGAGCTGTTTTTGTTCAAGGAGGAATAAGCTGCCTTATTGAGGCATCAAGTTCAGTGAGACGGCTTTCACGGTCCAGGGTCCACTTGACAGTCTCCTCAGGACAAAAACAGGCAAGGCATGCTCTATTAGTCTGGCGTTTGTTTCCTTTTCTGAAGAATGTCAAGAAATCTCCAGACCACCTGAATGTAACTTCACCATGTGATAAATCCTTCCCACTTGCAGTGGGGTTATAAGGAAACTTTATGTGAGGACTAGTAACCCGTATAGAAAGTTCAAAGCAAAAGAGACAAAATTTCCATTTCACCCTTTTTTACTGGGCAGATTCCATGTTAGCCATGATGTATGGGCAACTGTTTAGCTCATAAAATTCCATTACTAGTGTAACTCTTCATGACTGTCCTATATAAAACATATGTGTTGTATCCTGTACACTTCTGGGATTAATTTTAATGACAGAGGAAATACTCTAAGTTATTTAGTTATCATCACACTGACTGCATATGCCAGGTCGTTCTGCTGCTCTTGACCCTTCTCAGACACATGTGCTTGCGCCGACGCCATGAGCTCAAAATTATCATAAACAACAACACTTTCCATGGCTGCCAATTATTTTGGAATAATTGGTCTTCATTAGCATTCTTTCAGACTATGATATCTACAAATCAATGAAGACGAAAAATCATTGCAGCACTCAGTTTAATGGCACCAGACATCCACAGATGCAGTCCCCAAGAGTAAGAACCAATTCCCTATTCCTATCCACCCCCGCATCTTCAAAGTTTTAGTGCACAGAAGACCAGAATACAGTTTTTAAAAGTCACAGATTTAAAAAGTGAATAAATAAATTATTTAGAGAAATTTGATGGCAAATTGCTCTCTTCCTTTTAAATAATTTTGTGGTAGAACGATACAGATAAGAACCTATTCTGGAGTAAAAGAAAACACATATTTGGCCTCCATCATAACTGGAGAGATGTACATTTAACCGAATGTTTCCATATTATAGAACAATCTATAGTAACCTATACATTGAGAAAAACCACAGTGATCTACAGCTCTTGGCAGCTCATACTTGGGAAAAGTTGTAGTAATTAAGGAGCTCACTGTGAGCAGATGCCTAAGGTGGACATAATTCTGGCTTAGGAAACTGAACTCACATTACCTGGGAACATATGTTCAAGGACAATGGGTTCCTTGATTTAATGTTAGCTGGAGCTAACATTAAAGGCATCTTTCTTCTTGGAGACTCTTGGTGGACCACATCCTGTATGCCTATTCCATGGGGAACTGCCAGCACTTGATTAGGCATGCAGATGCTCCATTTTTGTGGTAATATGTCCATTTCTCTGTGATGCTGAGGTCTACAGCCCTCCTCCAAAGGCAGACATGATAATGGAGACACAGTATATGTTCTAACATGGAAACTTCCTGTTCAAGTAGTGTGGTGTGTGTGTGCGCATGCATGTGTGTGCGCTGTGTGTGCATGTGCATGCATGATATAGTGTGCTGGTGCCTCCACCCACGTGTGTATGCAAAGGCCAGAGGACACTGTGTGTCTTTTTTTCTATTGCTTTCCACCTCACTCCTTGACAAAGGCCCTCTACTGAGCCTGGAGCTAGGATTGTATCAAGCAAAATCCAACTATCTGGCTGTTCAGAGAATTCTGTTTACAAGTGCATGTGGAAATAGCTGAGGCTTTTTACATGGGTGATAAAGATTCCAACCCAGGTCCTCATGCTTAGACAGTGAGTGCTGTCACAGATGAAGAAGCTGTCCGCTTGTGTGTTCAAACAATTACAGTGTGTCGCTGATAAGAAAGGCCATTGCATCTTGGAAAATAAAAAAGAAGTGGAAGAGAAGGGGGAAAAATCAATACCATGCAAAACTAAATGAAACAGGGGAGGTCAGAGCTCTCACACCATTGGGGTGTTTCCATCGTCTTAGCTATTTTTACTTTCTGTCTCTGCCACCTACTCTGCGACAGTGAGCTGCTTTCTGCCTTGGTGATTTACACATCCACTCCAGTATCACCTTGCAGTTGAGGCTCAGCTGAAAGTGTCCATGGAAAGGGGGATTACGGTACACAAAAGATGCAAAGGATAGGATGAACAGGGAAGGGGCTTCTAGCCTCTGGAGGAGGGGCTCCAAGGAAAGGTCTGATGCTGGGTTCAGAGACCTGCTAGCACCTCTGACCTTTGAATTCAGTTAACACTGAGCTAAACTTGAAGCTAATGATGGTAGGCACTTTAGACGTTAATCCAGTGTTCTCAGTCTACAGCTAAGGCACTTGTACTTGAGATAGAACCTGTAAAGCGTATAAAGCTAACCCTGAACACCCACAGCTGACCTGAAAAGGAGAAAAAGAAAATGCAAACAAACAAAAGCAGAGGAAAGGGGGAAAACCTACTTTCTAGATCTATTTTCGAATAGGAAAAATGATTTTGGTGTTATGAATGTAAAAGTTTTTTTTTTTTTTTTTTTTTTTTTTTTTTTTTTTTTAGTAAGAAGACTTTATTTTATAGGATAGTAGAATACTACTTAAAACTTACCTTAATGCATTTGGAAATTTTCCTATTTTTTCTTTTTTTTCTTTTATTATTCTCTCATACATTATATATCCTGACTGCAGTTTTCCCTCCCTCCACTCCTCCCAAGTTGGGCCCACTCACACCTCCTTTCTCCCCCTGATCCACTCCTCCTCCATTTCCCTTCCACAGCAGCAGCAGCAACAACAACAACAACAATACAAACAACAAAAAGAACAGTCCTCCCAGGGTTATCCACCAAACATGGTCTAACAAGATTGGGAGTAAACCCTCATATCAAGGCTGGATGAAGCAATCCAATTGGAGGAAAAGGGTTCCAAGCACACACAGGCAAAAGAGTCAGAGGCATCTCCCATGGTTAGGAGTCCCACAAGAACACCAAGCCACACAACTATAAGGCATATGCACAGTTCCTAGCTCAGACACATACATTTCCATGTTTGTCACTTCAGTCTCTGTGAGCCCCTATGAGTCCTGTTTAGTTGGTTCTATGGACCATGTTCTTATGATGTTCTAGACACCTCTGGCTCCTATAATCCTGCCTCTCCTGATATCTTTTTTTTTAATATTTTTATTTTCTATATTCTTTGTTTACATTCCAAATGATTTTCCCTTTCCCGGATCCCCCCTCCCCATATCTCTCCTGATATCCTAATATCCATGTACAACTTTCTTTTTTGGGCAGTGGTTTGGGTAAGATATCATTTCATACTGTAGCCCAGATAGGCCTGGAACTTTTTACAGCTCAGGTTGGATTTGAACTCATGCTTCTTCCTCTACTTTAATAGTAGAAATTATGAATATGACTCACAATGCTCAACTTATTTAAAGAAATAGATTCACACATCAATTCATGTGATATGGATTTTCATGGGATATGGAATTTCCCATAAATAAAGATAAATGTGTCCAAAATATGTCCTCTGGAATCTTGCTGTGTCAGAAACTGGATGCAAATGTAGCTTCCAGTTCCTTGGTGACAACAAGAATGATTCTTTGAATATCAAAACCCCTTATTTTCAAGACAAATAAAGTTTCTCATGATGGTTGTTAGAGTGTCTACATGAATGGCCTGGAAAAGAGTAAACCCAACTTTCCTTGAACCCGTAGACACACCACAAGTCTGTACACAAGTATCTGAAATTTTCTCAATGTAAAAAATGATAGTGCTACCCAGACCATAGAGATATATTTAATATTTGAAATGTGACAGACAGATTAGACATAAGTTAAAAACTTAGCGAGATTTTTTCCAATTTGTTCTTTTTTTTATATTGGGTAGCAGGGAAAAAGAAAAGATATGGACAAATTTTACAAATTTTAGATTGGGTTTAATTAGGAGCTTAATAATTATTACTTATGTAAACTTTAGACTAAGATTCTACAGATCTTGAGGTTTCAAAGTATCGTATCTTAGCAAAGACCCCAACGTCTTTGAGGTTAAAGCATTCAGAGTCACACAACTCTGAGGCAAAAGTTCACCAATAAAATTGGTGATCGCACACACAACTTATAAAGATAACTCAGGATGTAAATTCTCTTATTTTTCTTTTTTGGTATGTGAATTTCCCATTTGCATCAAAATCTAATGTATTTATATGGGGTAGATGCCTGCAAAAACTTTTGAGGAATTTTCTTTGGATGCTGGCCTTGATGGTAAAGCTATTGTGTACATTATTAGATCATCTAGCCATGCATGAAAGTCATTTCATCTACAGCCCATCCCATCATATTTGCTTTCCATGACTTCAGATTGATGACAGTAGAAATAATTTTTAGTGTCCATAATTTTATATCCATTGACTTAAACTCTACACACCAATTTTGTTACTTAAGATCTCATTCAGGAACTTTTGACAAGTGCCAAGTCTAAATTCTTTGGTGGTTTCTTTTAGTTTTGTGGCTTATCACTATAAGATGTCAACTGGTAGATTTTCATGCCCTACATCTTAACTGGTTTGTATGCAGCCAACCACAGCCTAATTCCACCTATGGGTATTAGAATCTAACCACAAAGGGGAGAGAACTAATATTCACCATCATTCCTGTTCTGCCTGAAGCCTTCTGTGGTGTTCTGAATGAAAGTGGCCCCATAGACTCATATTATCGGGAGCGTGGCCTCATTGGAGTAATTGTGTCATGGGAGATGGGCTTTAAAGTTTTAGAAGCTCAAACCAGGGCCAGTGTCACTGTCTCTGCCAGCTGATTTAGATGGAGAACTCACCTACTCTCCAGCACCATGTCTGCCTGCATGCTGCCATGCTTTGCTTTATGAAGATAATGGAGTAAACTTCTAAACTATAAGCCAGTACCAATTAAGTTTTATCCTTTATAAGACTTGGCTTGGCCATGGTGCCTGTTCACAGCAATAGGAAGCCTCACAAAGACACCTTCTCATTCTTGGTTAATGATAAGTCTATCTCAAAGTTTCCCATTCCAAAGCTGTAGGTAAAACATTGAACCCTCTCCCCACTTACACCCTGCTTTCAATTCATCACTAAATTCTATTTATATTATCTTCAAAATGTAATCTGGAACATAACTTTTAAAGCGCCTGTTAGCTACTTTTCTTTTCTGTGGTAAAATAACATGCTCAAAATCAATTCAATGAAGAAAGAATTTATACCGGCTTGTAGTTCCGAGAGATAACAGTCCACGATGGTGGGAAGACATGTCAACAAGTAGCAGGCATGGCACCAGGGTCAGGAAGCAGCAAGGTCATATCTTTAACAACGAGCACAAGGCAGAAAGAGACTTGGAAGTGGGGTAACTCTCAAAGCCTGTCCACAGGGACGTACTTCTCCAGCAAGGCACTACCTACACTATCTAACCTCATCCCAAAACTTCCCCCAACTGGAGGCCCAGTGTTCAAATATCTGAGTCTAAGAGGGACATTTCTTATTTAAATTAATGCAAACCATATCAACTGTCCCCAAACAAGTTCAAGAGTCTGCTGTCTTTAAGAAATGGTTTTAAGCCTATGCATCTGCACTTTTTGAAAAACATCTCCAGTATTTGACTCAAAGGATGTTACCAATAATGCCAGAGAACATTTTTTGAATTTGTATGAGTACCTAGTCCTATATATGATGCGAAGTAATGTAGGTTCTGACTGGAAACTCTTCCTGGGAGACTTCCAATGTCACTCTAAGAAGCATATCTAATGGGACCCACCACCTAGTCATCTATGAAATAATAGTCATCATAATGGAGAGGGAACACTGATGTAAAATAATGTAAACCCATCCTTCTTGACAAGTTTTTTTTTATATAAATTTGGGGTTCTAGTCATGACTGAAGTGACAGCAGGCATTGATAGTCCTGCATTTCCTGAACACCCTTAAACTTATTGTGCTTCCACATAGAGTGCGACCTATATATCAAGATTTTTGTGATGTCATATGTATTCACATTCTAAAGGTTAGCAGAACATGGTACGTTTTTCTTACTTTGTATTTAACTTACTTTTCCTTTCCTTTACTCCAGGCAAAATAAAATGAAGGCCAGGAAACAAAAGGATTCTTCTTAAGCTTTTCAAAAAGCTTTCAAACCATCCATTCATTCACCTGTATCATTTCTTGCATTATTCTCCCTGATGCTGATTCTTTTCTACCTAGTCTAGAGAATAACTACTTATTCCACAAGAACTTGTTTAGATCTCAATCACTCTCCTCTATGCTGAAAGCTTACCCTCCCAAGATCCACATTCTGGAAGATTAGGACCCCAAGTGATAAGACTCCCAGTTGGTAAGAGGTTGAAGAGGAAGAGTCCAGAGGAAATGATTTGACAATGACCGCCATCATGAAGGCAGTAAGACTAGACTTGCTGAGTGGGCTATGTCTGGCAGGAATGGCTCAGCTCCTCCTGAGACTCTCATTTCTGATCTTGATATGGTATTTCTTGCTCACATGTTACTTCCCCCATATGATGTTATCTTCTAAGAGGCCTTCATAAGAACCCAATGTCAATACCGTGTTCTTGGGTTTCTAGATCTGTAAGCTACATAATCAGCTTTTCTTTGTAAAGTTCTCAGCCTTAGGAATTTTTCCTAACATAACCCAATAGACTAAGACATTTTGCTGTCACATTTGAAAAATTCCCTCATGCTCAATCTTTAGAGCCTTCAGTAAAGAGTAATGTTCCTTTTCTCTTTGACCTTACAGAATTTCTCATTTTAATGTGGATATGTTTTTTTTTCTACTTGGCTACAGCTCTTTGTCTTAACTACTTCCAAATTTCCAAGGCAAGGCAAAAAAAACAAAAAACAAAAACAAAAACAAAAAACAAAAAAACAAAAAAACAAAAAAACTATGGGTTTGAAGGCATGTAAATAGGTAGCACTGAAATTTCTTTCTTTTATTTTTATTGGATATTTTCTTTATTTACATTTCACATATTACCCCCTTTCTTGTTCCCCCCCAGAAACACCTTTACCCACCCTCTCCCCCTGTTTCTAAGAGGGTACTCACCCACATACCCATCCACTCCCACCTCCCCGCCCTGGCATTCTCCTATACTGGGGCATTGAGCCTTCACAGGACCAAAGGGCCTTTCCTCCCACTGATGCTAGATGTCTCTCCATGTGTACTCGTTAGTTGGTGGTTTAGACCCTAGGAGTTCTTGGGGGGGGGGGTCTGGTTGGTTGATATAGTTATTCTTCCTATGTGGTTGCAAACCCCTTCAGCTCCTTCAGTCCTTTCTCTAACTCCTCCATTGGGGTCCCCGTGTTCAGTCCATCTGCATCTGTATTTGACAGACTCTGCAGGAATGTCTTTAGATCGGAGACTCAGGTTACACTTCCCTTTGTTTTACAGAAACTGCATTCTATGTGCAGCCATTAGACTGAGCTGAAGAGGATGCTGTGACCACTACACACTATATGCTACACATTATATGCTACCTGGGCTGACCTGCTGACTAGGATACTCTAAGGGTGGGATGATCAGAGACCATGCCTTATCAACAAAATACCTTTCCTAAAAGCAGAGTATAACTACTATACTACATGTTCATAGCCCAGATTACTGCAGCAGAATCCCATCCCCCATGAAATACATTGAGCGGACAACAAGGGAATCAGAAGCAACATCCGTTCCACTCACTCTTTTAAAGTCTGGAACCGATAGCCTTCAAATCCCTGACATTCTTGAGCCCCAGAGACCAACAAGCCTTTGGCTAGACTCTATACTCACGTAGCCTGGCAGCTTTAAGGCAGTGGTTCTCAACCTTCCCAATGCTGCTATCCTTTAATACAGTTCCTTGTGTTGTGGTGACCCCCCCCCCCGACCCCTAAAATTATTTTAGTAGTAACTTAGGTGTAATTTTTCTGCTGTTATGAATTATAATGAAAATGTATGATGTGCAGGATATCTGATATGGAGTGAAAGGGCCATTTGATCCTCCCAAGGGGTCATGACTCACAGATTGAGAACCACTTCTTTGCTCTTATAACTACTGACCGTGTGTGTGTGTGTGTGTGTGTGTGTGTGTGTGTGTGTGTGTGTGTGTGTAGGGAGGTGATCTACTTATAAAGAGTAATACAGGCTTTTAAAGGTCAATGAGTGTAACAAGCCAGTTTCACTACTTTCTAAAGCATCATTTACCTTCTATTCAGTATAGTGTGTTTTCCTTACTTGTATTTGTAGTGACTAGAGAGGCCATTCATGCAAATATTTCAACACTGGCAGGATTCAGCGACTTCAGAGTTAAAACTGTTAAAGAAGGCACATAAGCATGCCGCATGGAGGCCACTACTCAGGTTCCAAAGCACAAATTGATTTTGTCGTTGAGGTTGTGGTTTGATGCTATAATTTTAGGAGCTCCGACAGAGAGAGGAATGCAGCTTTGGAAGAAGGATGTCTGCACGCAGGTTAACATTCATTTGCCACTGACACGTGAGCAGTTTAACACACTGGAAATTAAGTCTGTGTGCTCAAATCCTCTACACTGGTACAAAGTGTTCCCAGTTCATTCTATTTTTGCCACTGGACTGTTTCGTTCTGAAGATACATTTAGGGAAGATGACAGCATTAATTTAGCAAACAATATTCATTTTGTTTTCATTAGATGGTTTCATAGTTTCCTATTTCGATGCTTGATCTGATAAAACGTTTGTATTAATAACATTTTATTCACACCTTGTCCATGCTAGGCCAACTCAGCTTTCCTGGAAAAGGAGTATGATTCAAAAATGTTCATGAGAGGAGGCATACTTATAATGCAGATGGAAACTACAAAGGGTGGAGTAGGTAGGTCAGGTACAGGTAAAGTCAAGTAGATGATCAGTAAGCCTGGGCTCTCTAAAATGTTTGCTGGCAAGTTAGTTACTGAAGCCACATGAGGTTTCGTGCCTTTGCTTGTTAAATGGCCAGCATCAGTTTCACCATTATAACATTCCATAACTGCAGAAGAAAGCATGTCAGACTTATACTTCCGTACATTACATAGACACTGAGGACTCTTGGATTTCTCAGCAAGAAAACATCAAATGATGGATTATATATCTAAGGAAATTTTTTGATTAAGTTAATAATAAGAATCATCACTTACTGCCTTTTATGCATGCTCTATTATTTAATTATAAACACCACTCTGTCACACAGGCATGATTATCTCCACATTCATGCCACATAATCAACCAATTGCAGATCAAAAATATTTTTAAAGTGCACCTGCAATGTACAAAATTCATGACTTACCATCTCATAAACAATAATTTGACTGCCAAATTCACAACA